>NW_027464610.1:2492500-2575000 GCF_043290135.1 Rhipicephalus microplus | reverse complement strand
GCAGTGTTTTTCACCATTACAAGTCGGGAACTGCGATATCTAATGTGAAAGCGCTTGCAAACGTCGTTAGGTTAGGTTAGGTTAGGTTAGGTTAGGTTAGGTTACGTTAGGTTAGGTTAGGTTAGGTTTGGTTAGGTTAGGTTAGGTTAGGTGAGGGTATGTTAGGTAAGGTTTGGTTAGGTTAGGTTAGGTTAGGTTGGTTTAGGTAAGGTTAGGTTAGGTTAAGATATGAACCGCGCTAAAACCGCGTTAAACAATGTCACTTATTGAGATGCTGTGTTTTTCACCATTACAAGTCGGGAACTGCGATATCTAATGTGAAAGCGCATGAAACCGTCGTAATCTTGTAGAAAACATTGTAAAGTAGCGAATAAAACGTTTTCTAACGATAGAAGTGCGAAGGTTCGGTTAGTTTGAGTTATGTTAGTTTAAGCTAGGTAGCGTCGTGAAACCACCAAAAACGACGTCATCTAACGAGATAGTGTTGTTTTAATGCGAGTACGAAACTGCAACAGGTAAAATGTTGTGAAAGCACTCAAAACGGCATGAACAAGCCAAATACTGCGTGTTGTACCGTTACAAGTGCGAAACTGCTATGTTGTGACATTCTCGGTAAAGCGCATGCAAGTATCGTGAAACCTTAAAGAACGATGTCATTTAGCGAGATACAGCGTTCTGTACTGTAATAAGTTGGTTAGGAACTGTGAGGTCAAGCAAATATCGTAATTGTGAACGAAACAGTGTAATTGAGCGTCTTTAGATACAAGTGCGAATGTTAGGTTAGGTTGACATATCAACCGTCGTAAAACCGCATTAAACAATGTCACTTAGTGAGATGTAGTGTTTTTCAACATTACAAGTCGGGAACTACGATATCTAATGTGAAAGCGCATGAAACAGTCGTAATCTTGTAGAAAACATTGTAAAGTTGCGAGTAAACGTTTTCTAACGATAGAAGTGCGAAGGTTAGGTTAGGTTAGGTTAGTTTAAGCTAGGTAGCGTCGTGAAACTACCAAAAACGACGTCATCTAACGAGCTAGTGTTGTTTTATAGCGAGTATTAAACTGCGATAGGTGAAATGTTGTGAAAGCACACAAAACGGCATGAACAAGCCAAATACTGCGTGTTCTACCGTTACAAGTGCGAAACTGCTATATTGTGATATTCTCGTTAAATCGCATGCAAGCATCGTGAAACCCAAAAGAACAATGTCATTTAGCGAGATACAGCGTTCTGTACTGCAATAAGTTGGTGAAAAACTGTGAGGTTATGCAAATATCGTAATTGTGAACAAAACAGTGTAATAGAGCGTTTTTAGATACAAGTGCGAATGTTAGGTTAGGTTAAGATATGAACGGTCGTAAAACCGCATTAAACAATGTCAATTACTGAGATGCAGTGTTTTTCACCATTAAAAGTGGGGAACTGCGATATTTAATGTGAAAGCGCTTGCAACTGTCGTTAGGTTAGGTTAGGTTAGGTTAGGTTAGGTTAGGTTAAGTTGGGTTGGGTTAGGTTAGGTTAGGTTAGGTAAGGTTAGGTTAGGTTAGGTTAGGTTAAGGTATGAACCGTCGTAAAACCGCATTAAACAATGTCAATTAGTGAGATGCAGTGTTTTTCACCTTTACAAGTTGGGAACTGTGATATCTAATGTGAAAGCGCTTGAAACCGTCGTAATGTTGTAGAAAGCAATGTAAAGTAGCGAGTAAAACGTTTTCTAACGATAGAAGTGCGAAGGTCATGATAGGTTGAGTTATGTTAGTTTAAGCTAGGTAGCGTCGTGAAACTACCAAAAACAACGTCATCTAACGAGATAGTGTTGTTTTATTGCGAGTACGAAACTGCGATAGGTGAAATGTTGTGAAAGCACACAAAACGGCATGAACAAGCCAAATACTGCGTGTTGTACTGTTACAAGTGCGAAACTGCTATGTTGTGATATTCTCGTTAAAGCGCATGCAAGCATCGTGAAACCTTAAAGAACGATGTCATTTAGCGAGATACAGCGTTCTGTACTGCAATAAGTTGGTGAAAAACTGTGAGGTTATGCAAATATCCTAATTGTGAACGAAACAGTGTAATAGAGCGTTTTTTAATACAAGTGCGAATGTTAGGTTAGGTTAAGATATGAACCGTCGTAAAACCGCATTAAACAATGTCACTTAGTGAGATGCAGTGTTTTTCACCATTACAAGTTGGGAACTGCGATATCTAATGTGAAAGCACTTGCAAACGTCGTTAGGTTAGGTTACGTTAGGTTAGGTTTGGTTAGGTTAGGTTAGGTTTGGTTATGTTAGGTTAGGTTGGGTTAGGTTAGGTTAGGTTACGTTAGGTTAAGGTATGAACCGTCGTAAAACCGCAATAAACAATGTCACTTAGTGAGATGCAGTGTTTTTCACCTTTACAAGTTGGGAACTGCGATATCTAATGTGAAAGCGCTTGAAACCGTCGTAGTGTTGTAGAAAGCAATGTAAAGTAGCGAGTAAAACGTTTTCTAACGATAGAAGTGCGAAGGTTATGTTAGGTTGAGTTATGTTAGTTTAAGCTAGGTAGCGTCGTGAAACCACCAAAAACGACGTCATCTGAGATAGTGTTGTTTTATTGCGAGTACGAAACTGCGATGGTAAAATGTTGTGAAAGCACACAAAACGGCATGAACAAGCCAAATACTGCGTGTTGTACCGTTACAAGTGCGAAAGTGCTATGTTGTGACATTCTCGGTAAAGCGCATGCAAGTATCGTGAAACCTTAAAGAACGATGTCATTTAGCGAGATACAGCGTTCTGTACTGTAATAAGTTGGTGAGAAACTGTGAGGTCAAGCAAATATCGTAATTGTGAACGAAACAGTGTAATTGAGCGTCTTTAGATACAAGTGCGAATGTTAGGTTAAGTTGACATATCAACCGTCGTAAAACCGCATTAAACAATGTCACTTAGTGAGATGTAGTGTTTTCAACATTACAAGTCGGGAACTACGATATCTAATGTGAAAGCGCATGAAACCGTCGTAATCTTGTAGAAAACATTGTAAAGTGGCGAGTAAAACGTTTTCTAACGATAGAATTGCTAAGGTTAGGTTAGGTTAGGTTAGTTTAAGCTAGGTAGCGTCGTGAAACTACCAAAAACGACGTCATCTAACGAGATAGTGTTGTTTTATAGCGAGTATTAAACTGCGATAGGTGAAATGTTGTGAAAGCACACAAAACGGCATGAACAACCCAAATACTGCGTATTCTACCGTTACAAGTGCGAAACTGCTATATTGTGATATTCTCGTTAAATCGCATGCAAGCATCGTGAAACCTTAAAGAACAATGTCATTTAGCGAGATACAGCGTTCTGTACTGCAATAAGTTGGTGAAAAACTGTGAGGTTATGCAAATATCGTAATTGTGAACAAAACAGTGTAATAGAGCGTTTTTAGATACAAGTGCGAATGTTAGCTTAGGTTAAGATATGAACCGTCGTAAAACCACATTAAACAATGTCAATTACTGAGATGCAGTGTTTCTCACCATTAAAAGTGGGGAACTGCGATATTTAGTGTGAAAGCGCTTGCAACCGTCGTTAGGTTAGGTTAGGTTAGGTTAGGTTAGATTAGGTTAGGTTGGTTTGAGTTGGGTTAGGTTAGGTTAGGTTAGGTTAGGTTGGGTTAGGTTAGGTTAGGTTAGGTTAGGTTACGTTAGGTTAGGTTACGTTAGGTTAGGTTAGGTTAGGTTACGTTACGTTAGGTTAGGTTAGGTTAGGTAAGGATAATTTGGTTAGAATAGGTAAGGTTAGGTTAGGTTAGGTTAGGTTGGGTTGGGTGTTGTTGGGTTGGGTTGGGTTGGGTTAGGTTGGGTTAGGTTAGGTTAGGTTACGTTAGGTTAGGTTAGGTTACGTTAGGTTATGTTAGGTTAGGTTACGTTAGGTTAGGTTAGGTCAGGTAAGGTTAGGTTACGTTAGAATAGGTTAGGTTAGGTTACGTTAGGTTAGGTTAAGTTAGGTTAGGTTTGGTTAGATTAGGTTAGGTTAGCTTAGGTTAGGTTGGGTTGGGTTGGGTTAGGCTGGGTTAGGTTAGGTTAGGTTGGGTTAGGTTAGTTTAGGTTAGGTTAGGTTAGGTTAGGTTAAGTTGGGTTGGGTTAGGTCAGGTTAGGTTAGGTAAGGTTAGGTTAGGTTAGGTTAGGTTAGGTTAAGGTATGAACCGTCGTAAAACCGCATTAAACAATGTCACTTAGTGAGATGCAGTGTTTTTCACCTTTACAAGTTGGGAACTGTGATATCTAATGTGAAAGCGCTTGAAACCGTCGTAATGTTGTAGAAAGCAATGTAAAGTAGCGAGTAAAACGTTTTTTAACGATAGAAGTGCGAAGGTCATGTTAGGTTGAGTTATGTTAGTTTAAGCTAGGTAGCGTCGTGAAACTACCAAAAACAACGTCATCTAACGAGATAGTGTTGTTTTATTGCGAGTACGAAACTGCGATAGGTGAAATGTTGTGAAAGCACACGAAACGGCATGAACAAGCCAAATACTGCGTGTTGTACCGTTACAAGTGCGAAACTGCTATGTTGTGATATTCTCGTTAAAGCGCATGCAAGCATCGTGAAACCTTAAAGAACGATGTCATTTAGCGAGATACAGCGTTCTGTACTGCAATAAGTTGGTGAAAAACTGTGAGGTTATGCAAATATTGTAATTGTGAACGAAACAGTGTAATAGAGCGTTTTTCAATACAAGTACGAATGTTAGGTTAGGTTAAGATATGAACCGTCGTAAAACCGCATTAAACAATGTCACTTAGTGAGATGCAGTGTTTTTCACCATTACAAGTTGGGAACTGCGATATCTAATGTGAAAGCACTTGCAAATGTCGTTAGGTTAGGTTAGGTTAGGTAAGGTTACGTTAGGTTAGGTTTGGTTAGGTTAGGTTAGGTTATGTTAGGTTAGGTTGGGTTAGGTTAGGTTAGGTTACGTTAGGTTAAGGTATGAACCGTCGTAAAACCGCAATAAACAATGTCACTTAGTGAGATGCAGTGTTTTTCACCTTTACAAGTTGGGAACTGCGATATCTAATGTGAAAGCGCTTGAAACCGTCGTAATGTTGTAGAAAGCAATGTAAAGTAGCGAGTAAAACGTTTTCTAACGATAGAAGTGCGAAGGTTACGTTAGGTTGAGTTATGTTAGTTTAAGCTAGGTAGCGTCGTGAAACCACCAAAAACGACGTCATCTAACGAGATAGTGTTGTTTTATTGCGAGTACGAAACTGCGATACGTAACATGTTGTGAAAGCACACAAAACGGCATGAACAAGCCAAATACTGCGTGTTGTACCGTTACAAGTGCGAAAGTGCTATGTTGTGACATTCTCGGTAAAGCGCATGCAAGTATCGTGAAACCTTAAAGAACGATGTCATTTAGCGAGATACAGCGTTCTGTACTGTAATAAGTTGGTGAGAAACTGTGAGGTCAAGCAAATATCGTAATTGTGAACGAAACAGTGTAATTGAGCGTCTTTAGATACAAGTGCGAATGTTAGGTTAGGTTGACATATCAACCGTCGTAAAACCGCATTAAACAATGTCACTTAGTGAGATGTAGTGTTTTTCAACATTACAAGTCTGGAACTACGATATCTAATGTGAAAGCGCATGAAACCGTCGTAATCTTGTAGAAAACATTGTAAAGTGGCGAGTAAAACGTTTTCTAACGATAGAAGTGCGAAGGTTAGGTTAGGTTAGGTTAGTTTAAGCTAGGTAGCGTCGTGAAACTACCAAAAACGACGTCATCTAACGAGATAGTGTTGTTTTATAGCGAGTATTAAACTGCGATAGGTGAAATGTTGTGAAAGCACACAAAACGGCATGAACAAGCCAAATACTGCGTGTTCTACCGTTACAAGTGCGAAACTGCTATATTGTGATATTCTCGTTAAATCGCATGCAAGCATCGTGAAACCTTAAAGAACAATGTCATTCAGCGAGATACAGCGTTCTGTACTGCAATAAGTTGGTGAAAAACTGTGAGGTTATGCAAATATCGTAATTGTGAACAAAACAGTGTAATAGAGCGTTTTTAGATACAAGTGCGAATGTTAGGTTAGGTTAAGATATGAACGGTCGTAAAACCGCATTAAACAATGTCAATTACTGAGATGCAGTGTTTTTCACCATTAAAAGTGGGGAACTGCGATATTTAATGTGAAAGCGCTTGCAACTGTCGTTAGGTTAGGTTAGGTTAGGTTAGGTTAGGTTAGGTTAAGTTGGGTTGGGTTAGGTTAGGTTAGGTTAGGTAAGGTTAGGTTAGGTTAGGTTAGGTTAAGGTATGAACCGTCGTAAAACCGCATTAAACAATGTCAATTAGTGAGATGCAGTGTTTTTCACCTTTACAAGTTGGGAACTGTGATATCTAATGTGAAAGCGCTTGAAACCGTCGTAATGTAGTAGAAAGCAATGTAAAGTAGCGAGTAAAACGTTTTCTAACGATAGAAGTGCGAAGGTCATGTTAGGTTGAGTTATGTTAGTTTAAGCTAGGTAGCGTCGTGAAACTACCAAAAACAACGTCATCTAACGAGATAGTGTTGTTTTATTGCGAGTACGAAACTGCGATAGGTAAAATGTTGTGAAAGCACACAAAACGCATGAACAAGCCAAATACTGCGTGTTGTACCGTTACAAGTGCGAAAGTGCTATATTGTGATATTCTCGTTAAATCGCATGCAAGCATCGTGAAACCCTAAAGAACAATGTCATTTAGCGAGATACAGCGTTCTGTACTGCAATAAGTTGGTGAAAAACTGTGAGGTTATGCAAATATCGTAATTGTGAACGAAACAGTGTAATAGAACGTTTTTTAATACAAGTGCGAATGTTAGGTTAGGTTAAGATATGAACCGTCGTAAAACCGCATTAATCAATGTCAGTGAGATGCAGTGTTTTTCACCATTACAAGTCGGGAACTGCGATATCTAATGTGAAAGCGCTTGCAAACGTCGTTAGGTTAGGTTAGGTTAGGTTAGGTTAGGTTAGGTTACGTTAGGTTAGGTTAGGTTAGGTTTGGTTAGGTTAGGTTAGGTTAGGTTAGGGTATGTTAGGTAAGGTTTGGTTAGGTTAGGTTAGGTTAGGTTGGTTTAGGTAAGGTTAGGTTAGGTTAAGATATGAACCGCGCTAAAACCGCGTTAAACAATGTCACTTATTGAGATGCTGTGTTTTTCACCATTACAAGTCGGGAACTGCGATATCTAATGTGAAAGCGCATGAAACCGTCGTAATCTTGTAGAAAACATTGTAAAGTAGCGAATAAAACGTTTTCTAACGATAGAAGTGCGAAGGTTCGGTTAGTTTGAGTTATGTTAGTTTAAGCTAGGTAGCGTCGTGAAACCACCAAAAACGACGTCATCTAACGAGATAGTGTTGTTTTAATGCGAGTACGAAACTGCAACAGGTAAAATGTTGTGAAAGCACTCAAAACGGCATGAACAAGCCAAATACTGCGTGTTGTACCGTTACAAGTGCGAAACTGCTATGTTGTGACATTCTCGGTAAAGCGCATGCAAGTATCGTGAAACCTTAAAGAACGATGTCATTTAGCGAGATACAGCGTTCTGTACTGTAATAAGTTGGTTAGGAACTATGAGGTCAAGCAAATATCGTAATTGTGAACGAAACAGTGTAATTGAGCGTCTTTAGATACAAGTGCGAATGTTAGGTTAGGTTGACATATCAACCGTCGTAAAACCGCATTAAACAATGTCACTTAGTGAGATGTAGTGTTTTTCAACATTACAAGTCGGGAACTACGATATCTAATGTGAAAGCGCATGAAACAGTCGTAATCTTGTAGAAAACATTGTAAAGTTGCGAGTAAACGTTTTCTAACGATAGAAGTGCGAAGGTTAGGTTAGGTTAGGTTAGTTTAAGCTAGGTAGCGTCGTGAAACTACCAAAAACGACGTCATCTAATGAGCTAGTGTTGTTTTATAGCGAGTATTAAACTGCGATAGGTGAAATGTTGTGAAAGCACACAAAACGGCATGAACAAGCCAAATACTGCGTGTTCTACCGTTACAAGTGCGAAACTGCTATATTGTGATATTCTCGTTAAATCGCATGCAAGCATCGTGAAACCCTAAAGAACAATGTCATTTAGCGAGATACAGCGTTCTGTACTGCAATAAGTTGGTGAAAAACTGTGAGGTTATGCAAATATCTTAATTGTGAACAAAACAGTGTAATAGAGCGTTTTTAGATACAAGTGCGAATGTTAGGTTAGGTTAAGATATGAACGGTCGTAAAACCGCATTAAACAATGTCAATTACTGAGATGCAGTGTTTTTCACCATTAAAAGTGGGGAACTGCGATATTTAATGTGAAAGCGCTTGCAACTGTCGTTAGGTTAGGTTAGGTTAGGTTAGGTTAGGTTAGGTTAAGTTGGGTTGGGTTAGGTTAGGTTAGGTTAGGTAAGGTTAGGTTAGGTTAGGTTAGGTTAAGGTATGAACCGTCGTAAAACCGCATTAAACAATGTCAATTAGTGAGATGCAGTGTTTTTCACCTTTACAAGTTGGGAACTGTGATATCTAATGTGAAAGCGCTTGAAACCGTCGTAATGTTGTAGAAAGCAATGTAAAGTAGCGAGTAAAACGTTTTCTAACGATAGAAGTGCGAAGGTCATGTTAGGTTGAGTTATGTTAGTTTAAGCTAGGTAGCGTCGTGAAACTACCAAAAACAACGTCATCTAACGAGATAGTGTTGTTTTATTGCGAGTACGAAACTGCGATAGGTGAAATGTTGTGAAAGCACACAAAACGGCATGAACAAGCCAAATACTGCGTGTTGTACTGTTACAAGTGCGAAACTGCTATGTTGTGATATTCTCGTTAAAGCGCATGCAAGCATCGTGAAACCTTAAAGAACGATGTCATCTAGCGAGATACAGCGTTCTGTACTGCAATAAGTTGGTGAAAAACTGTGAGGTTATGCAAATATCCTAATTGTGAACGAAACAGTGTAATAGAGCGTTTTTAAATACAAGTGCGAATGTTAGGTTAGGTTAAGATATGAACCGTCGTAAAACCGCATTAAACAATGTCACTTAGTGAGATGCAGTTTTTTTCACCATTACAAGTTGGGAACTGCGATATCTAATGTGAAAGCACTTGCAAACGTCGTTAGGTTAGGTTACGTTAGGTTAGGTTTGGTTAGGTTAGGTTAGGTTTGGTTATGTTAGGTTAGGTTGGGTTAGGTTAGGTTAGGTTACGTTAGGTTAAGGTATGAACCGTCGTAAAACCGCAATAAACAATGTCACTTAGTGAGATGCAGTGTTTTTCACCTTTACAAGTTGGGAACTGCGATATCTAATGTGAAAGCGCTTGAAACCGTCGTAGTGTTGTAGAAAGCAATGTAAAGTAGCGAGTAAAACGTTTTCTAACGATAGAAGTGCGAAGGTTATGTTAGGTTGAGTTATGTTAGTTTAAGCTAGGTAGCGTCGTGAAACCACCAAAAACGACGTCATCTGAGATAGTGTTGTTTTATTGCGAGTACGAAACTGCGATAGGTAAAATGTTGTGAAAGCACACAAAACGGCATGAACAAGCCAAATACTGCGTGTTGTACCGTTACAAGTGCGAAAGTGCTATGTTGTGACATTCTCGGTAAAGCGCATGCAAGTATCGTGAAACCTTAAAGAACGATGTCATTTAGCGAGATACAGCGTTCTGTACTGTAATAAGTTGGTGAGAAACTGTGAGGTCAAGCAAATATCGTAATTGTGAACGAAACAGTGTAATTGAGCGTCTTTAGATACAAGTGCGAATGTTAGGTTAGGTTGACATATCAACCGTCGTAAAACCGCATTAAACAATGTCACTTAGTGAGATGTAGTGTTTTCAACATTACAAGTCGGGAACTACGATATCTAATGTGAAAGCGCATGAAACCGTCGTAATCTTGTAGAAAACATTGTAAAGTGGCGAGTAAAACGTTTTCTAACGATAGAATTGCTAAGGTTAGGTTAGGTTAGGTTAGTTTAAGCTAGGTAGCGTCGTGAAACTACCAAAAACGACGTCATCTAACGAGATAGTGTTGTTTTATAGCGAGTATTAAACTGCGATAGGTGAAATGTTGTGAAAGCACACAAAACGGCATGAACAACCCAAATACTGCGTATTCTACCGTTACAAGTGCGAAACTGCTATATTGTGATATTCTCGTTAAATCGCATGCAAGCATCGTGAAACCTTAAAGAACAATGTCATTTAGCGAGATACAGCGTTCTGTACTGCAATAAGTTGGTGAAAAACTGTGAGGTTATGCAAATATCGTAATTGTGAACAAAACAGTGTAATAGAGCGTTTTTAGATACAAGTGCGAATGTTAGCTTAGGTTAAGATATGAACCGTCGTAAAACCACATTAAACAATGTCAATTACTGAGATGCAGTGTTTCTCACCATTAAAAGTGGGGAACTGCGATATTTAGTGTGAAAGCGCTTGCAACCGTCGTTAGGTTAGGTTAGGTTAGGTTAGGTTAGGTTAGGTTAGGTTAGGTTAGATTAGGTTAGGTTGGTTTGAGTTGGGTTAGGTTAGGTTAGGTTAGGTTAGGTTGGGTTAGGTTAGGTTAGGTTAGGTTAGGTTACGTTAGGTTAGGTTACGTTAGGTTAGGTTAGGTTAGGTTACGTTACGTTAGGTTAGGTTAGGTTAGGTAAGGATAATTTGGTTAGAATAGGTAAGGTTAGGTTAGGTTAGGTTAGGTTGGGTTGGGTGTTGTTGGGTTGGGTTGGGTTGGGTTAGGTTGGGTTAGGTTAGGTTAGGTTACGTTAGGTTAGGTTAGGTTACGTTAGGTTATGTTAGGTTAGGTTACGTTAGGTTAGGTTAGGTCAGGTAAGGTTAGGTTACGTTAGAATAGGTTAGGTTAGGTTACGTTAGGTTAGGTTAAGTTAGGTTAGGTTTGGTTAGATTAGGTTAGGTTAGCTTAGGTTAGGTTGGGTTGGGTTGGGTTAGGTTGGGTTAGGTTAGGTTAGGTTGGGTTAGGTTAGTTTAGGTTAGGTTAGGTTAGGTTAGGTTAAGTTGGGTTGGGTTAGGTCAGGTTAGGTTAGGTAAGGTTAGGTTAGGTTAGGTTAGGTTAGGTTAGGTTAAGGTATGAACCGTCGTAAAACCGCATTAAACAATGTCACTTAGTGAGATGCAGTGTTTTTCACCTTTACAAGTTGGGAACTGTGATATCTAATGTGAAAGCGCTTGAAACCGTCGTAATGTTGTAGAAAGCAATGTAAAGTAGCGAGTAAAACGTTTTTTAACGATAGAAGTGCGAAGGTCATGTTAGGTTGAGTTATGTTAGTTTAAGCTAGGTAGCGTCGTGAAACTACCAAAAACAACGTCATCTAACGAGATAGTGTTGTTTTATTGCGAGTACGAAACTGCGATAGGTGAAATGTTGTGAAAGCACACGAAACGGCATGAACAAGCCAAATACTGCGTGTTGTACCGTTACAAGTGCGAAACTGCTATGTTGTGATATTCTCGTTAAAGCGCATGCAAGCATCGTGAAACCTTAAAGAACGATGTCATTTAGCGAGATACAGCGTTCTGTACTGCAATAAGTTGGTGAAAAACTGTGAGGTTATGCAAATATTGTAATTGTGAACGAAACAGTGTAATAGAGCGTTTTTCAATACAAGTACGAATGTTAGGTTAGGTTAAGATATGAACCGTCGTAAAACCGCATTAAACAATGTCACTTAGTGAGATGCAGTGTTTTTCACCATTACAAGTTGGGAACTGCGATATCTAATGTGAAAGCACTTGCAAACGTCGTTAGGTTAGGTTAGGTTAGGTAAGGTTACGTTAGGTTAGGTTTGGTTAGGTTAGGTTAGGTTATGTTAGGTTAGGTTGGGTTAGGTTAGGTTAGGTTACGTTAGGTTAAGGTATGAACCGTCGTAAAACCGCAATAAACAATGTCACTTAGTGAGATGCAGTGTTTTTCACCTTTACAAGTTGGGAACTGCGATATCTAATGTGAAAGCGCTTGAAACCGTCGTAATGTTGTAGAAAGCAATGTAAAGTAGCGAGTAAAACGTTTTCTAACGATAGAAGTGCGAAGGTTACGTTAGGTTGAGTTATGTTAGTTTAAGCTAGGTAGCGTCGTGAAACCACCAAAAACGACGTCATCTAACGAGATAGTGTTGTTTTATTGCGAGTACGAAACTGCGATACGTAACATGTTGTGAAAGCACACAAAACGGCATGAACAAGCCAAATACTGCGTGTTGTACCGTTACAAGTGCGAAAGTGCTATGTTGTGACATTCTCGGTAAAGCGCCTGCAAGTATCGTGAAACCTTAAAGAACGATGTCATTTAGCGAGATACAGCGTTCTGTACTGTAATAAGTTGGTGAGAAACTGTGAGGTCAAGCAAATATCGTAATTGTGAACGAAACAGTATAATTGAGCGTCTTTAGATACAAGTGCGAATGTTAGGTTAGGTTGACATATCAACCGTCGTAAAACCGCATTAAACAATGTCACTTAGTGAGATGTAGTGTTTTTCAACATTACAAGTCGGGAACTACGATATCTAATGTGAAAGCGCATGAAACCGTCGTAATCTTGTAGAAAACATTGTAAAGTGGCGAGTAAAACGTTTTCTAACGATAGAAGTGCGAAGGTTAGGTTAGGTTAGGTTAGTTTAAGCTAGGTAGCGTCGTGAAACTACCAAAAACGACGTCATCTAACGAGATAGTGTTGTTTTATAGCGAGTATTAAACTGCGATAGGTGAAATGTTGTGAAAGCACACAAAACGGCATGAACAAGCCAAATACTGCGTGTTCTACCGTTACAAGTGCGAAACTGCTATATTGTGATATTCTCGTTAAATCGCATGCAAGCATCGTGAAACCTTAAAGAACAATGTCATTCAGCGAGATACAGCGTTCTGTACTGCAATAAGTTGGTGAAAAACTGTGAGGTTATGCAAATATCGTAATTGTGAACAAAACAGTGTAATAGAGCGTTTTTAGATACAAGTGCGAATGTTAGGTTAGGTTAAGATATGAACCGTCGTAAAACCGCATTAAACAATGTCAATTACTGAGATGCAGTGTTTTTCACCATTAAAAGTGGGGAACTGCGATATTTAATGTGAAAGCGCTTGCAACCGTCGTTAGGTTAGGTTAGGTTAGGTTAGGTTAGGTTAGGTTAGGTTAGGTTAGGTTAGGTTAGATTAGGTTAGGTTGGGTTGAGTTTAGGTTAGGTTGGGTTGGGTTGGGTTAGGTTAGTTTAGGTTAGGTTAGGTTAGGTTAAGTTGGGTTGGGTTAGGTTAGGTTAGGTAAGGTTAGGTTAGGTTAGGTTAGGTTAAGGTATGAACCGTCGTAAAACCGCATTAAACAATGTACTGCGTCTTGTGCCGTTACAAGTGCGAAACTGCTTTATTGTGATATTCTCGTTAAAGCGCATGCAAGTATCGTGAAACCTTAAAGAACGATGTCATCTAGCGAGATACAGCGTTCTGTACTGTAATAAGTTGGTGAGAAACTGTGAGGTCAAGCAAATATCGTAATTGTGAACGAAACAGTGTAATTGAGCGTATTTAGATACAAGTGCGAATGTTAGGTTAGGTTGAGATATCAACCGTCGTAAAACCGCATTAAACAATGTCACTTAGTGAGATGTAGTGTTTTTCAACATTACAAGTCGGGAACTACGATATCTAATGTGAAAGCGCATGAAACCGTCGTATTCGTGTAGAAAACATTGTAAAATTGCGAGTAAAATGTTTTCTAACGATAGAAGTGCGAAGGTTAGGTTAGGTTAGGTTAGTTTAAGCTAGGTAGCGTCGTGAAACTACCAAAAACGACGTCATCTAACGAGATAGTGTTGTTTTATTGCGAGTATTAAACTGCGATAGGTGAAATGTTGTGAATGCACACAAAACGGCATGAACAAGCCAAATACTGCGTGTTCTACCGTTACAAGTGCGAAACTGCTATATTGTAATATTCTCGTTAAAGCGCATGCAAGCATCGCGAAACCTTAAAGAACAATGTCATTTAGCGAGATACAGCGTTCTGTACTGCAATAAGTTGGTGAAAAACTGAGGTTATGCAAATATCGTTATTGTGAACGAAACAGTGTAATAGAGCGTTTTTCAATACAAGTACGAATGTTAGGTTAGGTTAAGATATGAACCGTCGTAAAACCGCATTAAACAATGTCACTTAGTGAGATGCAGTGTTTTTCACCATTACAAGTTGGGAACTGCGATATCTAATGTGAAAGCGCTTGCAAACGTCGTTAGGTTAGGTTAGGTTAGGTTAGGTTACGTTAGGTTAGGTTTGGTTAGGTTAGGTTAGGTTAGGTTAGGTTATGTTAGGTTAGGTTGGGTTAGGTTAGGTTAGATTACGTTAGGTTAAGGTATGAACCGTCGTAAAACCGCAATAAACAATGTCACTTTGTGAGATGCAGTGTTTTTCACCTTTACAAGTTGGGAACTGCGATATCTAATGTGAAAGCGCTTGAAACCGTCGTAATGTTGTAGAAAGCAATGTAAAGTAGCCAGTAAAACGTTTTCTAACGATAGAAGTGCGAAGGTTATGTTAGGTTGAGTTATGTTAGTTTAAGCTAGGTAGCGTCGTGAAACCATCAAAAACGACGTCATCTAACGAGATAGTGTTGTTTTATTGCGAGTATGAAACTGCGATAGGTAAAATGTTGTGAAAGCACACAAAACGGCATGAACAAGCCAAATACTGCGTGTTGTACCGTTACAAGTGCGAAACTGCTATGTTGTGACATTCTCGGTAAAGCGCATGCAAGTATCGTGAAACCTTAAAGAACGATGTCATTTAGCGAGATACAGCGTTCTGTACTGTATTACGTTGGTGAGAAACTGTGAGGTCAAGCAAATATCGTAATTGTGAACGAAACAGTGTAATTGAGCGTCTTTAGATACAAGTGCGAATGTTAGGTTAGGTTGACATATCAACCGTCGTAAAACTGCATTAAACAATGTCACTTAGTGAGATGTAGTGTTTTTCAACATTACAAGTCGGGAACTACGATATCTAATGTGAAAGCGCATGAAACCGTCGTAATCTTGTAGAAAACATTGAAGTGGCGAGTAAAACGTTTTCTAACGATAGAAGTGCGAAGGTTAGGTTAGGTTAGGTTAGTTTAAGCTAGGTAGGGTCGTGAAACTACCAAAAACGACGTCATCTAACGAGATAGTGTTGTTTTATAGCGAGTATTAAACTGCGATAGGTGAAATGTTGTGAAAGCACACAAAACGGCATGAACAAGCCAAATACTGCGTGTTCTACCGTTACAAGTGCGAAACTGCTATATTGTGATATTCTCGTTAAAGCGCATGCAAGCATCGTGAAACCTTAAAGAACGATGTCATTTAGCGAGATACAGCGTTCTGTACTGCAATAAGTTAGTGAAAAACTGTGAGGTTATGCAAATATCGTAATTGTGAACGAAACAGTGTAATAGAGCGTTTTTCAATACAAGTGCGAATGTTAGGTTAGGTTAAGATATGAACCGTCGTAAAACCGCATTAATCAATGTCACTTAGTGAGATGCAGTGTTTTTCACCATTACAAGTCGGGAACTGCGATATCTAATGTGAAAGCGCTTGCAAACGTCGTTAGGTTAGGTTAGGTTAGGTTAGGTTACGTTAGGTTAGGTTAGGTTAGGTTAGGTTAGGTTTGGTTAGGTTAGGTTAGGTTAGGTTAGGTTAGGGTATGTTAGGTAAGGTTTGGTTAGGTTAGGTTAGGTTAGGTTGGTTTAGGTAAGGTTAGGTTAGGTTAAGATATGAACCGCGCTAAAACCGCGTTAAACAATGTCACTTAGTGAGATGCTGTGTTTTTCACCATTACAAGTCGGGAACTGCGATATCTAATGTGAAAGCGCATGAAACCATCGTAATCTTGTAGAAAACATTGTAAAGTAGCGAATAAAACGTTTTCTAACGATAGAAGTGCGAAGGTTCGGTTAGTTTGAGTTATGTTAGTTTAAGCTAGGTAGCGTCGTGAAACCACCAAAAACGATGTCATCTAACGAGATAGTGTTGTTTTAATGCGAGTACGAAACTGCGACAGGTAAAATTTTGTGAAAGCACTCAAAACGGCATGAACAAGCCAAATACTGCGTGTTGTACCGTTACAAGTGCGAAACTGCTATGTTGTGACATTCTCGGTAAAGCGCATGCAAGTATCGTGAAACCTTAAAGAACGATGTCATTTAGCGAGATACAGCGTTCTGTACTGCAATAAGTTGGTGAAAAACTGTGAGGTTATGCAAATAGCGTAATTGTGAACAAAACAGTGTAATAGAGCGTTTTTAGATACAAGTGCGAATGTTAGGTTAGGTTAAGATATGAACCGTCGTAAAACCGCATTAAACAATGTCAATTACTGAGATGCAGTGTTTTTCACCAATAAAAGTGGGGAACTGCGATATTTAATGTGAAAGCGCTTGCAACCGTCGTTAGGTTAGGTTAGGTTAGGTTAGGTTAGGTTAGGTTAGGTTAGATTAGGTTAGGTTGGGTTGAGTTGGGTTAGGTTAGGTTAGGTTAGGTTGGGTTAGGTTAGGTTAGGTTAGGTTACGTTAGGTTAGGTTACGTTAGGTTAGGTTAGGTTAGGTTACGTTACGTTAGGTTAGGTTAGGTTAGCTAAGGATAATTTGGTTAGGTTAGGTAAGGTTAGGTTAGGTTAGGTTAGGTTGGGTTGGGTGTTGTTGGGTTGGGTTGGGTTAGGTTGGGTTAGGTTAGGTTAGGTTACGTTAGGTTAGGTTAGGTTAGGTTACGTTAGGTTATGTTAGGTTAGGTTAGGTTACGTTAGGTTACGTTAGGTTAGGTTAGGTTAGGTTACGTTAGGTTATGTTAGGTTAGGTTACGTTAGGTTAGGCTAGGTCAGGTAAGGTTAGGTTACGTTAGAATAGGTTAGGTTAGGTTACGTTAGGTTAGGTTAAGTTAGGTTAGGTTAGGTTTGGTTAGGTTAGGTTAGGTTAGGTTAGCTTAGGTTAGGTTAGGTTGGGATGGGTTGGGTTAGGTTGGGTTAGGTTAGGTTAGGTTAGGTTAGGTTGGGTTAGGTTAGTTTAGGTTAGGTTAGGTTAGGTTAGGTTAAGTTGGGTTGGGTTAGGTTAGGTTAGGTTAGGTAAGGTTAGGTTAGGTTAGGTTAAGGTATGAACCGTCGTAAAACCGCATTAAACAATGTCACTTAGTGAGATGCAGTGTTTTCACCATTACAAGTCGGGAACTGCGATATCTAATGTGAAAGCGCTTGCAAACGTCGTTAGGTTAGGTTAGGTTAGGTTAGGTTAGGTTTGGCTAGGTTAGGTTAGGTTAGGTTAGGGTATGTTAGGTAAGGTTTGGTTAGGTTAGGTTAGGTTAGGTTGGGTTAGGTAAGGTTAGGTTAGGTTAAGATATGAACCGCGCTAAAACCACATTAAACAATGTCACTTAGTGAGATGCTGTGTTTTCCACCATTACAAGTCGGGAACTGCGATATCTAATGTGAAAGCGCTTGAAACCGTCGTAATGTTGTAGAAAGCAATGTAAAGTAGCGAGTAAAACGTTTTCTAACGATAGAAGTGCGAAGGTTATGTTAGGTTGAGTTATGTTAGTTTAAGCTAGGTAGCGTCGTGAAACCATCAAAAACGACGTCATCTAACGAGATAGTGTTGTTTTATTGCGAGTATGAAACTGCGATAGGTAAAATGTTGTGAAAGCACACAAAACGGCATGAACAAGCCAAATACTGCGTGTTGTACCGTTACAAGTGCGAAACTGCTATGTTGTGACATTCTCGGTAAAGCGCATGCAAGTATCGTGAAACCTTAAAGAACGATGTCATTTAGCGAGATACAGCGTTCTGTACTGTATTAAGTTGGTGAGAAACTGTGAGGTCAAGCAAATATCGTAATTGTGAACGAAACAGTGTAATTGAGCGTATTTAGATACAAGTGCGAATGTTAGGTTAGGTTGACATATCAACCGTCGTAAAACCGCATTAAACAATGTCACTTAGTGAGATGTAGTGTTTTTCAACATTACAAGTCGGGAACTACGATATCTATTGTGAAAGCGCATGAAACCGTCGTAATCTTGTAGAAAACATTGAAGTGGCGAGTAAAACGTTTTCTAACAATAGAAGTGCGAAGGTTAGGTTAGGTTAGGTTAGTTTAAGCTAGGTAGGGTCGTGAAACTACCAAAAACGACGTCATCTAACGAGATAGTGTTGTTTTATAGCGAGTATTAAACTGCGATAGGTGAAATGTTGTGAAAGCACACAAAACGGCATGAACAAGCCAAATACTGCGTGTTCTACCGTTACAAGTGCGAAACTGCTAGATTGTGATATTCTCGTTAAAGCGCATGCAAGCATCGTGAAACCTTAAAGAACGATGTCATTTAGCGAGATACAGCGTTCTGTACTGCAATAAGTTAGTGAAAAACTGTGAGGTGATGCAAATATCGTAATTGTGAACGAAACAGTGTAATAGAGCGTTTTTCAATACAAGTGCGAATGTTAGGTTAGGTTAAGATATGAACCGTCGTAAAACCGCATTAAACAATGTCAATTACTGAGATGCAGTGTTTTTCCCCATTAAAAGTGGGGAACTGCGATATTTAATGTGAAAGCGCTTGCAACCGTCGTTAGGTTAGGTTAGGTTAGGTTAGGTTAGGTTAGGTTTGGTTAGGTTAGGTTAGGTTAGGTTAGGTTAGGTTAGATTAGGTTAGGTTGGGTTGAGTTTAGGTTAGGTTGGGTTGGGTTGGGTTAGGTTAGTTTAGGTTAGGTTAGGTTAGGTTAAGTTGGGTTGGGTTAGGTTAGGTTAGGTAAGGTTAGGTTAGGTTAGGTTAGGTTAAGGTATGAACCGTCGTAAAACCGCATTAAACAATGTCACTTAGTGAGATGCAGTGTTTTTCACCTTTACAAGTTGGGAACTGTGATATCTAATGTGAAAGTGCTTGAAACCGTCGTAATGTTGTAGAAAGCAATGTAAAGTAGCGAGTAAAACGTTTTCTAACGATAGAAGTGCGAAGGTCATGTTAGGTTGAGTTATGTTAGTTTAAGCTAGGTAGCGTCGTGAAACTACCAAAAACAACGTCATCTAACGAGATAGTGTTGTTTTATTGCGAGTACGAAACTGCGATAGGTGAAATGTTGTGAAAGCACACAAAACGGCATGAACAAGCCAAATACTGCGTGTTGTACCGTTACAAGTGCGAAACTGCTATGTTGTGATATTCTCGTTAAAGCGCATGCAAGCATCGTGAAACCTTAAAGAACGATGTCATTTAGCGAGATACAGCGTTCTGTACTGCAATAAGTTGGTGAAAAACTGTGAGGTTATGCAAATATCCTAATTGTGAACGAAACAGTGTAATAGAGCGTTTTTCAATACAAGTGCGAATGTTAGGTTAGGTTAAGATATGAACCGTCGTAAAACCGCATTAAACAATGTCACTTAGTGAGATGCAGTGTTTTTCACCATTACAAGTTGGGAACTGCGATATCTAATGTGAAAGCACTTGCAAACGTCGTTAGGTTAGGTTAGGTTAGGTTAGGTTAGGTTAGAATACGTTAGGTTAGGTTAAGTTGGGTTGGGTTAGGTTAGGTTAGGTTAGGTAAGGTTAGGTTAGGTTAGGTTAGGTTAGGTTAAGGTATGAACCGTCGTAAAACCGCATTAAACAATGTCACTTAGTGAGATGCAGTGTTTTCAACATTACAAGTCGGGAACTGCGATATCTAATGTGAAAGCGCTTGCAAACGTCGTTAGGTTAGGTTAGGTTAGGTTAGGTTAGGTTAGGTTAGGTTAGGTTAGGTTTGGTTAGGTTAGGTTAGGTTAGGTTAGGGTATGTTAGGTAAGGTTAGGTTAGGTTAGGTTGGGTTAGGTAAGGTTAGGTTAGGTTAAGATATGAACCGCGCTAAAACCGCATTAAACAATGTCACTTAGTGAGATGCTGTGTTTTCCACCATTACAAGTCGGGAACTGCGATATCTAATGTGAAAGCGCATGAAACCGTCGTAATCTTGTAGAAAACATTGTAAAGTAGCGAATAAAACGTTTTCTAACGATAGAAGTGCGAAGGTTCGGTTAGTTTGAGCTAGGTAGCGTCGTGAAACCACCAAAAACGATGTCATCTAACGAGATAGTGTTGTTTTATTGCGAGTACGAAACTGCGATAGGTGAAATATTGGGAAAGCACACAAAATGGCATGAACTAGCCAGATACTGCGTCTTGTGCCGTTACAAGTGGGAAACTGCTTTATTGTGATATTCTCGTTAAAGCGCATGCAAGTATCGTGAAACCTTAAAGAACGATGTCACCTAGCGAGATACAGCGTTCTGTACTGTAACAAGTTGGTGAGAAACTGTGAGGTCAAGCAAATATCGTAATTGTGAACGAAACAGTGTAATTGAGCGTATTTAGATACAAGTGCGAATGTTAGGTTAGGTTGAGATATCAACCGTCGTAAAACCGCATTAAACAATGTCACTTAGTGAGATGTAGTGTTTTTCAACATTACAAGTCGGGAACTACGATATCTAATGTGAAAGCGCATGAAACCGTCGTATTCGTGTAGAAAACATTGTAAAATTGCGAGTAAAATGTTTTCTAACGATAGAAGTGCGAAGGTTAGGTTAGGTTAGGTTAGTTTAAGCTAGGTAGCGTCGTGAAACTACCAAAAACGACGTCATCTAACGAGATAGTGTTGTTTTATTGCGAGTATTAAACTGCGATAGGTGAAATGTTGTGAATGCACACAAAACGGCATGAACAAGCCAAATACTGCGTGTTCTACCGTTACAAGTGCGAAACTGCTATATTGTAATATTCTCGTTAAAGCGCATGCAAGCATCGTGAAACCTTAAAGAACAATGTCATTTAGCGAGATACAGCGTTCTGTACTGCAATAAGTTGGTGAAAAACTGTGAGGTTATGCAAATATCGTAATTGTGAACGAAACAGTGTAATAGAGCGTTTTTCAATACAAGTGCGAATGTTAGGTTAGGTTAAGATATGAACCGTCGTAAAACCGCATTAAACAATGTCAATTACTGAGATGCAGTGTTTTTCATCATTACAAGTTGGGAACTGCGATATCTAATGTGAAAGCGCTTGCAAACGTCGTTAGGTTAGGTTAGGTTAGGTTAGGTTACGTTAGGTTTGGTTAGGTTAGGTTAGGTTAGGTTATGTTATGTTAGGTTAGGTTGGGTTAGGTTATGTTAGGTTACGTTAGGTTAAGGTATGAACCGTCGTAAAACCGCAATAAACAATGTCACTTAGTGAGATGCAGTGTTTTTCACCTTTACAAGTTGGGAACTGCGATATCTAATGTGAAAGCGCTTGAAACCGTCGTAATGTTGTAGAAAGCAATGTAAAGTAGCGAGTAAAACGTTTTCTAACGATAGAAGTGCGGAGGTTATGTTAGGTTGAGTTATGTTAGTTTAAGCTAGGTAGCGTCGTGAAACCATCAAAAACGACGTCATCTAACGAGATAGTGTTGTTTTATTGCGAGTATGAAACTGCGATAGGTAAAATGTTGTGAAAGCACACAAAACGGCATGAACAAGCCAAATACTGCGTGTTGTACCGTTACAAGTGCGAAACTGCTATGTTGTGACATTCTCGGTAAAGCGCATGCAAGTATCGTGAAACCTTAAAGAACGATGTCATTTAGCGAGATACAGCGTTCTGTACTGTATTAAGTTGGTGAGAAACTGTGAGGTCAAGCAAATATCGTAATTGTGAACGAAACAGTGTAATTGAGCGTCTTTAGATACAAGTGCGAATGTTAGGTTAGGTTGACATATCAACCGTCGTAAAACCGCATTAAACAATGTCACTTAGTGAGATGTAGTGTTTTTCAACATTAAAAGTGGGGAACTGCGATATTTAATGTGAAAGCGCTTGCAACCGTCGTTAGGTTAGGTTAGGTTAGGTTAGGTTAGGTTAGGTTAGGTTTGGTTAGGTTAGGTTAGGTTAGGTTAGGTTAGATTAGGTTAGGTTGGGTTGAGTTTAGGTTAGGTTGGGTTGGGTTGGGTTAGGTTAGTTTAGGTTAGGTTAGGTTAGGTTAAGTTGGGTTGGGTTAGGTTAGGTTAGGTAAGGTTAGGTTAGGTTAGGTTAGGTTAAGGTATGAACCGTCGTAAAACCGCATTAAACAATGTCACTTAGTGAGATGCAGTGTTTTTCACCTTTACAAGTTGGGAACTGTGATATCTAATGTGAAAGTGCTTGAAACCGTCGTAATGTTGTAGAAAGCAATGTAAAGTAGCGAGTAAAACGTTTTCTAACGATAGAAGTGCGAAGGTCATGTTAGGTTGAGTTATGTTAGTTTAAGCTAGGTAGCGTCGTGAAACTACCAAAAACAACGTCATCTAACGAGATAGTGTTGTTTTATTGCGAGTACGAAACTGCGATAGGTGAAATGTTGTGAAAGCACACAAAACGGCATGAACAAGCCAAATACTGCGTGTTGTACCGTTACAAGTGCGAAACTGCTATGTTGTGATATTCTCGTTAAAGCGCATGCAAGCATCGTGAAACCTTAAAGAACGATGTCATTTAGCGAGATACAGCGTTCTGTACTGCAATAAGTTGGTGAAAAACTGTGAGGTTATGCAAATATCCTAATTGTGAACGAAACAGTGTAATAGAGCGTTTTTTAATACAAGTGCGAATGTTAGGTTAGGTTAAGATATGAACCGTCGTAAAACCGCATTAAACAATGTCACTTAGTGAGATGCAGTGTTTTTCACCATTCCAAGTTGGGAACTGCGATATCTAATGTGAAAGCACTTGCAAACGTCGTTAGGTTAGGTTAGGTTAGGTTAGGTTAGGTTACGTTAGGTTAGGTTAAGTTGGGTTGGGTTAGGTTAGGTTAGGTTAGGTAAGGTGGTTAGGTTAGGTTAGGTTAGGTTAAGGTATGAACCGTCGTAAAAACGCATTAAACAATGTCACTTAGTGAGATGCAGTGTTTTTCACCTTTACAAGTTGGGAACTGTGATATCTAATGTGAAAGTGCTTGAAACCGTCGTAATGTTGTAGAAAGCAATGTAAAGTAGCGAGTAAAACGTTTTCTAACGATAGAAGTGCGAAGGTCATGTTAGGTTGAGTTATGTTAGTTTAAGCTAGGTAGCGTCGTGAAACTACCAAAAACGACGTCATCTAACAAGATAGTGTTGTTTTATAGCGAGTATTAAACTGCGATAGGTGAAATGTTGTGAAAGCACACAAAACGGCATGAACAAGCCAAATACTGCGTGTTCTACCGTTACAAGTGCGAAACTGCTATATTGTGATATTCTCGTTAAATCGCATGCTAGCATCGTGAAACCTTAAAGAACAATGTCATTCAGCGAGATACAGCGTTCTGTACTGCAATAAGTTGGTGAAAAACTGTGACGTTATGCAAATATCGTAATTGTGAACAAAACAGTGTAATAGAGCGTTTTTAGATACAAGTGCGAACGTTAGGTTAGGTTAAGATATGAACCGTCGTAAAACCGCATTAAACAATGTCAATTACTGAGATGCAGTGTTTTTCACCATTAAAAGTGGGGAACTGCGATATTTAATGTGAAAGCGCTTGCAACCGTCGTTAGGTTAGGTTAGGTTAGGTTAGGTTAGGTTAGGTTAGGTTTGGTTAGGTTAGGTTAGGTTAGGTTAGGTTAGATTAGGTTAGGTTGGGTTGAGTTTAGGTTAGGTTGGGTTGGGTGTTGTTGGGTTGGGTTGGGTTTGGTTAGGTTGGGTTAGGTTAGGTTAGGTTACGTTAGGTTAGGTTAGGTTAGGTTACGTTAGCTTATGTTAGGTTAGGTTAGGTTACGTTAGGTTAGGTTAGGTCAGGTAAGGTTAGGTTACGTTAGAATAGGTTAGGTTAGGTTACGTTAGGTTAGGTTAAGTTAGGTTAGGTTAGGTTTGGTTAGGTTAGGTTAGGTTAGCTTAGGTTAGGTTAAGTTGGGTTGGGTTGGGTTAGGTTGGGTTAGGTTAGGTTAGGTTAGGTTAGGTTGGGTTAGGTTAGTTTAGGTTAGGTTAGGTTAGGTTAGGTTAAGTTGGGTTGGGTAAGGTTAGGTTAGGTAAGATTAGGTTAGGTTAGGTTAGGTTAAGGTATGAACCGTCGTAAAACCGCATTAAACAATGTCACTTAGTGAGATGCAGTGTTTTTCACCTTTACAAGTTGGGAACTGTGATATCTAATGTGAAAGTGCTTGAAACCGTCGTAATGTTGTAGAAAGCAATGTAAAGTAGCGAGTAAAACGTTTTCTAACGATAGAAGTGCGAAGGTCATGTTAGGTTGAGTTATGTTAGTTTAAGCTAGGTAGCGTCGTGAAACTACCAAAAACAACGTCATCTAACGAGATAGTGTTGTTTTATTGCGAGTACGAAACTGCGATAGGTGAAATGTTGTGAAAGCACACAAAACGGCATGAACAAGCCAAATACTGCGTGTTGTACCGTTACAAGTGCGAAACTGCTATGTTGTGATATGCTCGTTAAAGCGCATGCAAGCATCGTGAAACCTTAAAGAACGATGTCATTTAGCGAGATACAGCGTTCTGTACTGCAATAAGTTGGTGAAAAACTGTGAGGTTATGCAAATATCCTAATTGTGAACGAAACAGTGTAATAGAGCGTTTTTTAATACAAGTGCGAATGTTAGGTTAGGTTAAGATATGAACCGTCGTAAAACCGCATTAAACAATGTCACTTAGTGAGATGCAGTGTTTTTCACCATTACAAGTTGGGAACTGCGATATTTAATGTGAAAGCGCTTGCAACCGTCGTTAGGTTAGGTTAGGTTAGGTTAGGTTAGGTTAGGTTAGGTTTGGTTAGGTTAGGTTAGGTTAGGTTAGGTTAGATTAGGTTAGGTTGGGTTGAGTTTAGGTTAGGTTGGGTTGGGTGTTGTTGGGTTGGGTTGGGTTTGGTTAGGTTGGGTTAGGTTAGGTTAGGTTACGTTAGGTTAGGTTAGGTTAGGTTACGTTAGCTTATGTTAGGTTAGGTTAGGTTACGTTAGGTTAGGTTAGGTCAGGTAAGGTTAGGTTACGTTAGAATAGGTTAGGTTAGGTTACGTTAGGTTAGGTTAAGTTAGGTTAGGTTAGGTTTGGTTAGGTTAGGTTAGGTTAGCTTAGGTTAGGTTAAGTTGGGTTGGGTTGGGTTAGGTTGGGTTAGGTTAGGTTAGGTTAGGTTAGGTTAGGTTGGGTTAGGTTAGTTTAGGTTAGGTTAGGTTAGGTTAGGTTAAGTTGGGTTGGGTAAGGTTAGGTTAGGTAAGATTAGGTTAGGTTAGGTTAGGTTAAGGTATGAACCGTCGTAAAACCGCATTAAACAATGTCACTTAGTGAGATGCAGTGTTTTTCACCTTTACAAGTTGGGAACTGTGATATCTAATGTGAAAGTGCTTGAAACCGTCGTAATGTTGTAGAAAGCAATGTAAAGTAGCGAGTAAAACGTTTTCTAACGATAGAAGTGCGAAGGTCATGTTAGGTTGAGTTATGTTAGTTTAAGCTAGGTAGCGTCGTGAAACTACCAAAAACAACGTCATCTAACGAGATAGTGTTGTTTTATTGCGAGTACGAAACTGCGATAGGTGAAATGTTGTGAAAGCACACAAAACGGCATGAACAAGCCAAATACTGCGTGTTGTACCGTTACAAGTGCGAAACTGCTATGTTGTGATATTCTCGTTAAAGCGCATGCAAGCATCGTGAAACCTTAAAGAACGATGTCATTTAGCGAGATACAGCGTTCTGTACTGCAATAAGTTGGTGAAAAACTGTGAGGTTATGCAAATATCCTAATTGTGAACGAAACAGTGTAATAGAGCGTTTTTTAATACAAGTGCGAATGTTAGGTTAGGTTAAGATATGAACCGTCGTAAAACCGCATTAAACAATGTCACTTAGTCAGATGCAGTGTTTTTCACCATTACAAGTTGGGAACTGCGATATCTAATGTGAAAGCACTTGCAAACGTCGTTAGGTTAGGTTAGGTTAGAATACGTTAGGTTAGGTTAAGTTGGGTTGGGTTAGGTTAGGTTAGGTTAGGTAAGGTTAGGTTAGGTTAGGTTAGGTTAGGTTAAGGTATGAACCGTCGTAAAACCGCATTAAACAATGTCACTTAGTGAGATGCAGTGTTTTCACCATTACAAGTCGGGAACTGCGATATCTAATGTGAAAGCGCTTGCAAACGTCGTTAGGTTAGGTTAGGTTAGGTTAGGTTAGGTTAGGTTAGGTTTGGTTAGGTTAGGTTAGGTTAGGTTAGGGTATGTTAGGTAAGGTTAGGTTAGGTTAGGTTGGGTTAGGTAAGGTTAGGTTAGGTTAAGATATGAACCGCGCTAAAACCGCATTAAACAATGTCACTTAGTGAGATGCTGTGTTTTCCACCATTACAAGTCGGGAACTGCGATATCTAATGTGAAAGCGCATGAAACCGTCGTAATCTTGTAGAAAACATTGTAAAGTAGCGAATAAAACGTTTTCTAACGATAGAAGTGCGAAGGTTCGGTTAGTTTGAGCTAGGTAGCGTCGTGAAACCACCAAAAACGATGTCATCTAACGAGATAGTGTTGTTTTATTGCGAGTACGAAACTGCGATAGGTGAAATATTGGGAAAGCACACAAAATGGCATGAACTAGCCAGATACTGCGTCTTGTGCCGTTACAAGTGGGAAACTGCTTTATTGTGATATTCTCGTTAAAGCGCATGCAAGTATCGTGAAACCTTAAAGAACGATGTCACCTAGCGAGATACAGCGTTCTGTACTGTAACAAGTTGGTGAGAAACTGTGAGGTCAAGCAAATATCGTAATTGTGAACGAAACAGTGTAATTGAGCGTATTTAGATACAAGTGCGAATGTTAGGTTAGGTTGAGATATCAACCGTCGTAAAACCGCATTAAACAATGTCACTTAGTGAGATGTAGTGTTTTTCAACATTACAAGTCGGGAACTACGATATCTAATGTGAAAGCGCATGAAACCGTCGTATTCGTGTAGAAAACATTGTAAAATTGCGAGTAAAATGTTTTCTAACGATAGAAGTGCGAAGGTTAGGTTAGGTTAGGTTAGTTTAAGCTAGGTAGCGTCGTGAAACTACCAAAAACGACGTCATCTAACGAGATAGTGTTGTTTTATTGCGAGTATTAAACTGCGATAGGTGAAATGTTGTGAATGCACACAAAACGGCATGAACAAGCCAAATACTGCGTGTTCTACCGTTACAAGTGCGAAACTGCTATATTGTAATATTCTCGTTAAAGCGCATGCAAGCATCGTGAAACCTTAAAGAACAATGTCATTTAGCGAGATACATCGTTCTGTACTGCAATAAGTTGGTGAAAAACTGTGAGGTTATGCAAATATCGTAATTGTGAACGAAACAGTGTAATAGAGCGTTTTTCAATACAAGTACGAATGTTAGGTTAGGTTAAGATATGAACCGTCGTAAAACCGCATTAAACAATGTCACTTAGTAAGATGCAGTGTTTTTCACCATTACAAGTTGGGAACTGCGATATCTAATGTGAAAGCGCTTGCAAACGTCGTTAGGTTAGGTTAGGTTAGGTTAGGTTACGTTAGGTTTGGTTAGGTTAGGTTAGGTTAGGTTATGTTATGTTAGGTTAGGTTGGGTTAGGTTATGTTAGGTTACGTTAGGTTAAGGTATGAACCGTCGTAAAACCGCAATAAACAATGTCACTTAGTGAGATGCAGTGTTTTTCACCTTTACAAGTTGGGAACTGCGATATCTAATGTGAAAGCGCTTGAAACCGTCGTAATGTTGTAGAAAGCAATGTAAAGTAGCGAGTAAAACGTTTTCTAACGATAGAAGTGCGGAGGTTATGTTAGGTTGAGTTATGTTAGTTTAAGCTATATAGCGTCGTGAAACCATCAAAAACGACGTCATCTAACGAGATAGTGTTGTTTTATTGCGAGTATGAAACTGCGATAGGTAAAATGTGAAAGCACACAAAACGGCATGAACAAGCCAAATACTGCGTGTTGTACCGTTGTAAGTGCGAAACTGCTATGTTGTGACATTCTCGGTAAAGCGCATGCAAGTATCGTGAAACCTTAAAGAACGATGTCATTTAGCGAGATACAGCGTTCTGTACTGTATTAAGTTGGTGAGAAACTGTGAGGTCAAGCAAATATCGTAATTGTGAACGAAACAGTGTAATTGAGCGTCTTTAGATACAAGTGCGAATGTTAGGTTAGGTTGACATATCAACCGTCGTAAAACCGCATTAAACAATGTCACTTAGTGAGATGTAGTGTTTTTCAACATTACAAGTCGGGAACTACGATATCTAATGTGAAAGCGCATGAAACCGTCGTAATCTTGTAGAAAACATTGAAGTGGCGAGTAAAACGTTTTCTAACGATAGAAGTGCGAAGGTTGGGTTAGGTTAGGTTAGTTTAAGCTAGGTAGGGTCGTGAAACTACAAAAAACGACGTCATCTAACGAGATAGTGTTGTTTTGTAGCGAGTATTAAACTGCGATAGGTGAAATGTTGTGAAAGCACACAAAACGGCATGAACAAGCCAAATACTGCGTGTTCTACCGTTACAAGTGCGAAACTGCTATATTGTGATATTCTCGTTAAAGCGCATGCAAGCATCGTGAAACCTTAAAGAACGATGTCATTTAGCGAGATACAGCGTTCTGTACTGCAATAAGTTAGTGAAAAACTGTGAGGTTATGCAAATATCGTAATTGTGAACGAAACAGTGTAATAGAGCGTTTTTCAATACAAGTGCGAATGTTAGGTTAGGTTAAGATATGAACCGTCGTAAAACCGCATTAATCAATGTCACTTAGTGAGATGCAGTGTTTTTCACCATTACAAGTCGGGAACTGCGATATCTAATGTGAAAGCGCTTGCAAACGTCGTTAGGTTAGGTTAGGTTAGGTTAAGTTAGGTAAGGTTAGGTTACGTTAGGTTAGGTTAGGTTAGGTTTGGTTAGGTTAGGTTAGGTTAGGGTATGTTAGGTAAGGTTTGGTTAGGTTAGGTTAGGTTAGGTTGGTTTAGGTAAGGTTAGGTTAGGTTAAGATATGAACCGCGCTAAAACCGCGTTAAACAATGTCACTTAGTGAGATGCTGTGTTTTTCACCATTACAAGTCGGGAACTGCGATATCTAATGTGAAAGCGCATGAAACCGTCGTAATCTTGTAGAAAACATTGTAAAGTAGCGAATAAAACGTTTTCTAACGATAGAAGTGCGAAGGTTCGGTTAGTTTGAGTTATGTTAGTTTAAGCTAGGTAGCGTCGTCAAACCACCAAAAACGACGTCATCTAACGAGATAGTGTTGTTTTAATGCGAGTACGAAACTGCGACAGGTAAAATGTTGTGAAAGCACTCAAAACGGCATGAACAAGCCAAATACTGCGTGTTGTACCGTTACAAGTGCGATTCTGCTATGTTGTGACATTCTCGGTAAAGCGCATTCAAGTATCGTGAAACCTTAAAGAACGATGTCATTTAGCGAGATACAGAGTTCTGTACTGCAATAAGTTGGTGAAAAACTGTGAGGTTATGCAAATAGCGTAATTGTGAACAAAACAGTGTAATAGAGCGTTTTTAGATACAAGTGCGAATGTTAGGTTAGGTTAAGATATGAACCGTCGTAAAACCGCATTAAACAATGTCAATTACTGAGATGCAGTGTTTTTCACCATTAAAAGTGGGGAACTGCGATATTTAATGTGAAAGCGCTTGCCACCGTCGTTAGGTTAGGTTAGGTTAGGTTAGGTTAGGTTAGGTTAGGTTAGATTAGGTTAGGTTGGGTTGAGTTGGGTTAGGTTAGGTTAGGTTAGGTTAGGTTAGGTTGGGTTAGGTTAGGTTAGGTTAGGTTAGGTTACGTTAGGTTAGGTTACGTTAGGTTAGGTTAGGTTAGGTTACGTTACGTTAGGTTAGGTTAGGTTAGGTTAGGTAAGGATAATTTGGTTAGGTTAGGTAAGGTTAGGTTAGGTTAGGTTAGGTTGGGTTGGGTGTTGTTGGGTTGGGTTGGGTTGGGTTAGGTTGGGTTAGGTTAGGTTAGGTTACGTTAGGTTATGTTAGGTTAGGTTAGGTTACGTTAGGTTAGGTTGGGTTAGGTTAGGTTAGGTTACGTTAGGTTAGGTTAGGTTAGGTTACGTTAGGTTATGTTAGGTTAGGTTAGGTTACGTTAGGTTAGGTTAGGTCAGGTAAGGTTAGGTTACGTTAGAATAGGTTAGGTTAGGTTACGTTAGGTTAGGTTAAGTTAGGTTAGGTTAGGTTTGGTTAGGTTAGGTTAGGTTAGCTTAGGTTAGGTTAGGTTGGGATGGGTTGGGTTAGGTTGGGTTAGGTTAGGTTAGGTTAGGTTAGGTTGGGTTAGGTTAGTTTAGGTTAGGTTAGGTTAGGTTAGGTTAAGTTGGGTTGGGTTAGGTTAGGTTAGGTTAGGTAAGGTTAGGTTAGGTTAGGTTAGGTTAGGTTAAGGTATGAACCGTCGTAAAACCGCATTAAACAATGTCACTTAGTGAGATGCAGTGTTTTCACCATTACAAGTCGGGAACTGCGATATCTAATGTGAAAGCGCTTGAAACCGTCGTAATGTTGTAGAAAGCAATGTAAAGTAGCGAGTAAAACGTTTTCTAACGATAGAAGTGCGAAGGTCATGTTAGGTTGAGTTATGTTAGTTTAAGCTAGGTAGCGTCGTGAAACTACCAAAAACAACGTCATCTAACGAGATAGTGTTGTTTTATTGCGAGTACGAAACTGCGATAGGTGAAATGTTGTGAAAGCACACAAAACGGCATGAACAAGCCAAATACTGCGTGTTGTACCGTTACAAGTGCGAAACTGCTATGTTGTGATATTCTCGTTAAAGCGCATGCAAGCATCGTGAAACCTTAAAGAACGATGTCATTTAGCGAGATACAGCGTTCTGTACTGCAATAAGTTGGTGAAAAACTGTGAGGTTATGCAAATATCCTAATTGTGAACGAAACAGTGTAATAGAGCGTTTTTTAATACAAGTGCGAATGTTAGGTTAGGTTAAGATATGAACCGTCGTAAAACCGCATTAAACAATGTCACTTAGTGAGATGCAGTGTTTTTCACCATTACAAGTTGGGAACTGCGATATCTAATGTGAAAGCACTTGCAAACGTCGTTAGGTTAGGTTAGGTTAGGTTAGGTTAGGTTACGTTAGGTTAGGTTAAGTTGGGTTGGGTTAGGTTAGGTTAGGTTAGGTAAGGTGGTTAGGTTAGGTTAGGTTAGGTTAAGGTATGAACCGTCGTAAAACCGCATTAAACAATGTCACTTAGTGAGATGCAGTGTTTTTCACCTTTACAAGTTGGGAACTGTGATATCTTATGTGAAAGTGCTTGAAACCGTCGTAATGTTGTAGAAAGCAATGTAAAGTAGCGAGTAAAACGTTTTCTAACGATAGAAGTGCGAAGGTCATGTTAGGTTGAGTTATGTTAGTTTAAGCTAGGTAGCGTCGTGAAACTACCAAAAACGACGTCATCTAACAAGATAGTGTTGTTTTATAGCGAGTATTAAACTGCGATAGGTGAAATGTTGTGAAAGCACACAAAACGGCATGAACAAGCCAAATACTGCGTGTTCTACCGTTAAGGTGCGAAACTGCTATATTGTGATATTCTCGTTAAATCGCATGCAAGCATCGTGAAACCTTAAAGAACAATGTCATTCAGCGAGATACAGCGTTCTGTACTGCAATAAGTTGGTGAAAAACTGTGACGTTATGCAAATATCGTAATTGTGAACAAAACAGTGTAATAGAGCGTTTTTAGATACAAGTGCGAATGTTAGGTTAGGTTAAGATATGAACCGTCGTAAAACCGCATTAAACAATGTCAATTACTGAGATGCAGTGTTTTTCACCATTAAAAGTGGGGAACTGCGATATTTAATGTGAAAGCGCTTGCAACCGTCGTTAGGTTAGGTTAGGTTAGGTTAGGTTAGGTTAGGTTAGGTTTGGTTAGGTTAGGTTAGGTTAGGTTAGGTTAGATTAGGTTAGGTTGGGTTGAGTTTAGGTTAGGTTGGGTTGGGTGTTGTTGGGTTGGGTTGGGTTTGGTTAGGTTGGGTTAGGTTAGGTTAGGTTACGTTAGGTTAGGTTAGGTTAGGTTACGTTAGCTTATGTTAGGTTAGGTTAGGTTACGTTAGGTTAGGTTAGGTCAGGTAAGGTTAGGTTACGTTAGAATAGGTTAGGTTAGGTTACGTTAGGTTAGGTTAAGTTAGGTTAGGTTAGGTTTGGTTAGGTTAGGTTAGGTTAGCTTAGGTTAGGTTAAGTTGGGTTGGGTTGGGTTAGGTTGGGTTAGGTTAGGTTAGGTTAGGTTAGGTTGGGTTAGGTTAGTTTAGGTTAGGTTAGGTTAGGTTAGGTTAAGTTGGGTTGGGTAAGGTTAGGTTAGGTAAGGTTAGGTTAGGTTAGGTTAGGTTAAGGTATGAACCGTCGTAAAACCACATTAAACAATGTCACTTAGTGAGATGCAGTGTTTTTCACCTTTACAAGTTGGGAACTGTGATATCTAATATGAAAGTGCTTGAAACCGTCGTAATGTTGTAGAAAGCAATGTAAAGTAGCGAGTAAAACGTTTTCTAACGATAGAAGTGCGAAGGTCATGTTAGGTTGAGTTATGTTAGTTTAAGCTAGGTAGCGTCGTGAAACTACCAAAAACAACGTCATCTAACGAGATAGTGTTGTTTTATTGCGAGTACGAAACTGCGATAGGTGAAATGTTGTGAAAGCACACAAAACGGCATGAACAAGCCAAATACTGCGTGTTGTACCGTTACAAGTGCGAAACTGCTATGTTGTGATATTCTCGTTAAAGCGCATGCAAGCATCGTGAAACCTTAAAGAACGATGTCATTTAGCGAGATACAGCGTTCTGTACTGCAATAAGTTGGTGAAAAACTGTGAGGTTATGCAAATATCCTAATTGTGAACGAAACAGTGTAATAGAGCGTTTTTCATTACAAGTGCGAATGTTAGGTTAGGTTAAGATATGAACCGTCGTAAAACCGCATTAAACAATGTCACTTAGTGAGATGCAGTGTTTTTCACCATTACAAGTTGGGAACTGCGATATCTAATGTGAAAGCACTTGCAAACGTCGTTAGGTTAGGTTAGGTTAGGTTAGGTTAGAATACGTTAGGTTAGGTTAAGTTGGGTTGGGTTAGGTTAGGTTAGGTTAGGTAAGGTTAGGTTAGGTTAGGTTAGGTTAGGTTAAGGTATGAACCGTCGTAAAACCGCATTAAACAATGTCACTTAGTGAGATGCAGTGTTTTCACCATTACAAGTCGGGAACTGCGATATCTAATGTGAAAGCGCTTGCAAACGTCGTTAGGTTAGGTTAGGTTAGGTTAGGTTAGGTTAGGTTAGGTTTGGTTAGGTTAGGTTAGTTAGGTTAGGGTATGTTAGGTAAGGTTAGGTTAGGTTAGGTTGGGTTAGGTAAGGTTAGGTTAGGTTAAGATATGAACCGCGCTAAAACCGCATTAAACAATGTCACTTAGTGAGATGCTGTGTTTTCCACCATTACAAGTCGGGAACTGCGATATCTAATGTGAAAGCGCATGAAACCGTCGTAATCTTGTAGAAAACATTGTAAAGTAGCGAATAAAACGTTTTCTAACGATAGAAGTGCGAAGGTTCGGTTAGTTTGAGCTAGGTAGCGTCGTGAAACCACCAAAAACGATGTCATCTAACGAGATAGTGTTGTTTTATTGCGAGTACGAAACTGCAATAGGTGAAATATTGGAAAAGCACACAAAATGGCATGAACTAGCCAGATACTGCGTCTTGTGCCGTTACAAGTGCGAAACTGCTTTATTGTGATATTCTCGTTAAAGCGCATGCAAGTATCGTGAAACCTTAAAGAACGATGTCACCTAGCGAGATACAGCGTTCTGTACTGTAACAAGTTGGTGAGAAACTGTGAGGTCAAGCAAATATCGTAATTGTGAACGAAACAGTGTAATTGAGCGTATTTAGATACAAGTGCGAATGTTAGGTTAGGTTGAGATATCAACCGTCGTAAAACCGCATTAAACAATGTCACTTAGTGAGATGTAGTGTTTTTCAACATTACAAGTCGGGAACTACGATATCTAATGTGAAAGCGCATGAAACCGTCGTATTCGTGTAGAAAACATTGTAAAATTGCGAGTAAAATGTTTTCTAACGATAGAAGTGCGAAGGTTAGGTTAGGTTAGGTTAGTTTAAGCTAGGTAGCGTCGTGAAACTACCAAAAACGACGTCATCTAACGAGATAGTGTTGTTTTATTGCGAGTATTAAACTGCGATAGGTGAAATGTTGTGAATGCACACAAAACGGCATGAACAAGCCAAATACTGCGTGTTCTACCGTTACAAGTGCGAAACTGCTATATTGTAATATTCTCGTTAAAGCGCATGCAAGCATCGTGAAACCTTAAAGAACAATGTCATTTAGCGAGATACAGCGTTCTGTACTGCAATAAGTTGGTGAAAAACTGTGAGGTTATGCAAATATCGTAATTGTGAACGAAACAGTGTAATAGAGCGTTTTTCAATACAAGTACGAATGTTAGGTTAGGTTAAGATATGAACCGTCGTAAAACCGCATTAAACAATGTCACTTAGTGAGATGCAGTGTTTTTCACCATTACAAGTTGGGAACTGCGATATCTAATGTGAAAGCGCTTGCAAACGTCGTTAGGTTAGGTTAGGTTAGGTTAGGTTACGTTAGGTTTGGTTAGGTTAGGTTAGGTTAGGTTAGGTTATGTTAGGTTAGGTTGGGTTAGGTTATGTTAGGTTACGTTAGGTTAAGGTATGAACCGTCGTAAAACCGCAATAAACAATGTCACTTAGTGAGATGCAGTGTTTTTCACCTTTACAAGTTGGGAACTGCGATATCTAATGTGAAAGCGCTTGAAACCGTCGTAATGTTGTAGAAAGCAATGTAAAGTAGCGAGTAAAACGTTTTCTAACGATAGAAGTGCGGAGGTCATGTTAGGTTGAGTTATGTTAGTTTAAGCTAGGTAGCGTCGTGAAACCATCAAAAACGACGTCATCTAACGAGATAGTGTTGTTTTATTGCGAGTATGAAACTGCGATAGGTAAAATGTTGTGAAAGCACACAAAACGGCATGAACAAGCCAAATACTGCGTGTTGTACCGTTACAAGTGCGAAACTGCTATGTTGTGACATTCTCGGTAAAGCGCATGCAAGTATCGTGAAACCTTAAAGAACGATGTCATTTAGCGAGATACAGCGTTCTGTACTGTATTAAGTTGGTGAGAAACTGTGAGGTCAAGCAAATATCGTAATTGTGAACGAAACAGTGTAATTGAGCGTCTTTAGATACAAGTGCGAATGTTAGGTTAGGTTGACATATCAACCGTCGTAAAACCGCATTAAACAATGTCACTTAGTGAGATGTAGTGTTTTTCAACATTACAAGTCGGGAACTACGATATCTAATGTGAAAGCGCATGAAACCGTCGTAATCTTGTAGAAAACATTGAAGTGGCGAGTAAAACGTTTTCTAACGATAGAAGTGCGAAGGTTAGGTTAGGTTAGGTTAGTTTAAGCTAGGTAGGGTCGTGAAACTACAAAAAACGACGTCATCTAACGAGATAGTGTTGTTTTATAGCGAGTATTAAACTGCGATAGGTGAAATGTTGTGAAAGCACACAAAACGGCATGAACAAGCCAAATACTGCGTGTTCTACCGTTACAAGTGCGAAACTGCTATATTGTGATATTCTCGTTAAAGCGCATGCAAGCATCGTGAAACCTTAAAGAACGATGTCATTTAGCGAGATACAGCGTTCTGTACTGCAATAAGTTAGTGAAAAACTGTGAGGTTATGCAAATATCGTAATTGTGAACGAAACAGTGTAATAGAGCGTTTTTCAATACAAGTGCGAATGTTAGGTTAGGTTAAGATATGAACCGTCGTAAAACCGCATTAATCAATGTCACTTAGTGAGATGCAGTGTTTTTCACCATTACAAGTCGGGAACTGCGATATCTAATGTGAAAGCGCTTGCAAACGTCGTTAGGTTAGGTTAGGTTAGGTTAGGTTAGGTAAGGTTAGGTTACGTTAGGTTAGGTTAGGTTAGGTTTGGTTAGGTTAGGTTAGGTTAGGTTAGGTTAGGGTATGTTAGGTAAGGTTTGGTTAGGTTAGGTTAGGTTAGGTTGGTTTAGGTAAGGTTAGGTTAGGTTAAGATATGAACCGCGCTAAAACCGCGTTAAACAATGTCACTTAGTGAGATGCTGTGTTTTTCACCATTACAAGTCGGGAACTGCGATATCTAATGTGAAAGCGCATGAAACCGTCGTAATCTTGTAGAAAACATTGTAAAGTAGCGAATAAAACGTTTTCTAACGATAGAAGTGCGAAGGTTCGGTTAGTTTGAGTTATGTTAGTTTAAGCTAGGTAGCGTCGTCAAACCACCAAAAACGACGTCATCTAACGAGATAGTGTTGTTTTAATGCGAGTACGAAACTGCGACAGGTAAAATGTTGTGAAAGCACTCAAAACGGCATGAACAAGCCAAATACTGCATGTTGTACCGTTACAAGTGCGATTCTGCTATGTTGTGACATTCTCGGTAAAGCGCATGCAAGTATCGTGAAACCTTAAAGAACGATGTCATTTAGCGAGATACAGCGTTCTGTACTGCAATAAGTTGGTGAAAAACTGTGAGGTTATGCAAATAGCGTAATTGTGAACAAAACAGTGTAATAGAGCGTTTTTAGATACAAGTGCGAATGTTAGGTTAGGTTAAGATATGAACCGTCGTAAAACCGCATTAAACAATGTCAATTACTGAGATGCAGTGTTTTTCACCATTAAAAGTGGGGAACTGCGATATTTAATGTGAAAGCGCTTGCCACCGTCGTTAGGTTAGGTTAGGTTAGGTTAGGTTAGGTTAGGTTAGGTTAGATTAGGTTAGGTTGGGTTGAGTTGGGTTAGGTTAGGTTAGGTTAGGTTAGGTTGGGTTAGGTTAGGTTACGTTAGGTTAGGTTAGGTTAGGTTACGTTACGTTAGGTTAGGTTAGGTTAGGTAAGGATAATTTGGTTAGGTTAGGTAAGGTTAGGTTAGGTTAGGTTAGGTTGGGTTGGGTGTTGTTGGGTTGGGTTGGGTTGGGTTAGGTTGGGTTAGGTTAGGTTAGGTTACGTTAGGTTAGGTTAGGTTAGGTTACGTTAGGTTATGTTAGGTTAGGTTAGGTTACGTTAGGTTAGGTTGGGTTAGGTTAGGTTAGGTTAGGTTACGTTAGGTTAGGTTAGGTTAGGTTACGTTAGGTTATGTTAGGTTAGGTTAGGTTACGTTAGGTTAGGTTAGGTCAGGTAAGGTTAGGTTACGTTAGAATAGGTTAGGTTAGGTTACGTTAGGTTAGGTTAAGTTAGGTTAGGTTAGGTTTGGTTAGGTTAGGTTAGGTTAGCTTAGGTTAGGTTAGGTTGGGATGGGTTGGGTTAGGTTGGGTTAGGTTAGGTTAGGTTAGGTTAGGTTGGGTTAGGTTAGTTTAGGTTAGGTTAGGTTAGGTTAGGTTAAGTTGGGTTGGGTTAGGTTAGGTTAGGTTAGGTAAGGTTAGGTTAGGTTAGGTTAGGTTAGGTTAAGGTATGAACCGTCGTAAAACCGCATTAAACAATGTCACTTAGTGAGATGCAGTGTTTTCACCATTACAAGTCGGGAACTGCGATATCTAATGTGAAAGCGCTTGCAAACGTCGTTAGGTTAGGTTAGGTTAGGTTAGGTTAGGGTATGTTAGGTAAGGTTTGGTTAGGTTAGGTTAGGTTAGGTTATTTTGGGTTAGGTAAGGTTAGGTAAGGTTAGGTAAGGATAATTTGGTTAGGTTAGGTAAGGTTAGGTTAGGTTAGGTTAGGTTGGGTTGGGTGTTGTTGGGTTGGGTTGGGTTGGGTTGGGTTAGGTTGGGTTAGGTTAGGTTAGGTTACGTTAGGTTAGGTTAGGTTACGTTAGGTTATGTTAGGTTAGGTTAGGTTACGTTAGGTTAGGTTAGGTCAGGTAAGGTTAGGTTACGTTAGAATAGGTTAGGTTAGGTTACGTTAGGTTAGGTTAAGTTAGGTTAGGTTAGGTTTGGTTAGGTTAGCTTAGGTTAGGTTAGGTTGGGATGGGTTGGGTTAGGTTGGGTTAGGTTAGGTTAGGTTAGGTTAGGTTGGGTTAGGTTAGTTTAGGTTAGGTTAGGTTAGGTTAAGTTGGGTTGGGTTAGGTTAGGTTAGGTTAGGTAAGTTTAGGTTAGGTTAGGTTAGGTTAGCTTAGGTTAGGTTATGTTAGGTTAGGTTGGGTTAGGTTAGGTTAGGTTACGTTAGGTTAAGGTATGAACCGTCGTAAAACCGCAATAAACAATGTCACTTAGTGAGATGCAGTGTTTTTCACCTTTACAAGTTGGGAACTGCGATATCTAATGTGAAAGCGCTTGAAACCGTCGTAATGTTGTAGAAAGCAATGTAAAGTAGCGAGTAAAACGTTTTCTAACGATAGAAGTGCGAAGGTTACGTTAGGTTGAGTTATGTTAGTTTAAGCTAGGTAGCGTCGTGAAACCACCAAAAATGACGTCATCTAACGAGATAGTGTTGTTTTATTGCGAGTACGAAACTGCGATACGTAACATGTTGTGAAAGCACACAAAACGGCATGAACAAGCCAAATACTGCGTGTTGTACCGTTACAAGTGCGAAAGTGCTATGTTGTGACATTCTCGGTAAAGCGCATGCAAGTATCGCGAAACCTTAAAGAACGATGTCATTTAGCGAGATACAGCGTTCTGTACTGTAATAAGTTGGTGAGAAACTGTGAGGTCAAGCAAATATCGTAATTGTGAACGAAACAGTGTAATTGAGCGTCTTTAGATACAAGTGCGAATGTTAGGTTAGGTTGACATATCAACCGTCGTAAAACCGCATTAAACAATGTCACTTAGTGAGATGTAGTGTTTTTCAACATTACAAGTCGGGAACTACGATATCTAATGTGAAAGCGCATGAAACCGTCGTAATCTTGTAGAAAACATTGTAAAGTGGCGAGTAAAACGTTTTCTAACGATAGAAGTGCGAAGGTTAGGTTAGGTTAGGTTAGGTTAGTTTAAGCTAGGTAGCGTCGTGAAACTACCAAAAACGACGTCATCTAACGAGATAGTGTTGTTTTATAGCGAGTATTAAACTGCGATAGGTGAAATGTTGTGAAAGCACACAAAACGGCATGAACAAGCCAAATACTGCGTGTTCTACCGTTACAAGTGCGAAACTGCTATATTGTGATATTCTCGTTAAATCGCATGCAAGCATCGTGAAACCTTAAAGAACAATGTCATTCAGCGAGATACAGCGTTCTGTACTGCAATAAGTTGGTGAAAAACTGTGAGGTTATGCAAATATCGTAATTGTGAACAAAACAGTGTAATAGAGCGTTTTTAGATACAAGTGCGAATGTTAGGTTAGGTTAAGATATGAACCGTCGTAAAACCGCATTAAACAATGTCAATTACTGAGATGCAGTGTTTTTCACCATTAAATGTGGGGAACTGCGATATTTAATGTGAAAGCGCTTGCAACCGTCGTTAGGTTAGGTTAGGTTAGGTTAGGTTAGGTTAGGTTAGGTTAGGTTTGGTTAGGTTAGGTTAGGTTAGGTTAGGTTAGGTTAGATTAGGTTAGGTTGGGTTGAGTTTAGGTTAGGTTGGGTTGGGTTGGGTTAGGTTAGTTTAGGTTAGGTTAGGTTAGGTTAAGTTGGGTTGGGTTAGGTTAGGTTAGGTAAGGTTAGGTTAGGTTAGGTTAGGTTAAGGTATGAACCGTCGTAAAACCGCATTAAACAATGTCACTTAGTGAGATGCAGTGTTTTTCACCTTTACAAGTTGGGAACTGTGATATCTAATGTGAAAGTGCTTGAAACCGTCGTAATGTTGTAGAAAGCAATGTAAAGTAGCGAGTAAAACGTTTTCTAACGATAGAAGTGCGAAGGTCATGTTAGGTTGAGTTATGTTAGTTTAAGCTAGGTAGCGTCGTGAAACTACCAAAAACAACGTCATCTAACGAGATAGTGTTGTTTTATTGCGAGTACGAAACTGCGATAGGTGAAATGTTGTGAAAGCACACAAAACGGCATGAACAAGCCAAATACTGCGTGTTGTACCGTTACAAGTGCGAAACTGCTATGTTGTGATATTCTCGTTAAAGCGCATGCAAGCATCGTGAAACCTTAAAGAACGATGTCATTTAGCGAGATACAGCATTCTGTACTGCAATAAGTTGGTGAAAAACTGTGAGGTTATGCAAATATCCTAATTGTGAACGAAACAGTGTAATAGAGCGTTTTTAGATACAAGTGCGAATGTTAGGTTAGGTTAAGATATGAACCGTCGTAAAACCGCATTAAACAATGTCAATTACTGAGATGCAGTGTTTTTCACCATTAAAAGTGGGGAACTGCGATATTTAATGTGAAAGCGCTTGCCACCGTCGTTAGGTTAGGTTAGGTTAGGTTAGGTTAGGTTAGGTTAGGTTAGATTAGGTTAGGTTGGGTTGAGTTGGGTTAGGTTAGGTTAGGTTAGGTTAGGTTGGGTTAGGTTAGGTTACGTTAGGTTAGGTTAGGTTAGGTTACGTTACGTTAGGTTAGGTTAGGTTAGGTAAGGATAATTTGGTTAGGTTAGGTAAGGTTAGGTTAGGTTAGGTTAGGTTGGGTTGGGTGTTGTTGGGTTGGGTTGGGTTGGGTTAGGTTGGGTTAGGTTAGGTTAGGTTACGTTAGGTTAGGTTAGGTTAGGTTACGTTAGGTTATGTTAGGTTAGGTTAGGTTACGTTAGGTTAGGTTGGGTTAGGTTAGGTTAGGTTAGGTTACGTTAGGTTAGGTTAGGTTAGGTTACGTTAGGTTATGTTAGGTTAGGTTAGGTTACGTTAGGTTAGGTTAGGTCAGGTAAGGTTAGGTTACGTTAGAATAGGTTAGGTTAGGTTACGTTAGGTTAGGTTAAGTTAGGTTAGGTTAGGTTTGGTTAGGTTAGGTTAGGTTAGCTTAGGTTAGGTTAGGTTGGGATGGGTTGGGTTAGGTTGGGTTAGGTTAGGTTAGGTTAGGTTAGGTTGGGTTAGGTTAGTTTAGGTTAGGTTAGGTTAGGTTAGGTTAAGTTGGGTTGGGTTAGGTTAGGTTAGGTTAGGTAAGGTTAGGTTAGGTTAGGTTAGGTTAGGTTAAGGTATGAACCGTCGTAAAACCGCATTAAACAATGTCACTTAGTGAGATGCAGTGTTTTCACCATTACAAGTCGGGAACTGCGATATCTAATGTGAAAGCGCTTGCAAACGTCGTTAGGTTAGGTTAGGTTAGGTTAGGTTAGGGTATGTTAGGTAAGGTTTGGTTAGGTTAGGTTAGGTTAGGTTATTTTGGGTTAGGTAAGGTTAGGTAAGGTTAGGTAAGGATAATTTGGTTAGGTTAGGTAAGGTTAGGTTAGGTTAGGTTAGGTTGGGTTGGGTGTTGTTGGGTTGGGTTGGGTTGGGTTGGGTTAGGTTGGGTTAGGTTAGGTTAGGTTACGTTAGGTTAGGTTAGGTTACGTTAGGTTATGTTAGGTTAGGTTAGGTTACGTTAGGTTAGGTTAGGTCAGGTAAGGTTAGGTTACGTTAGAATAGGTTAGGTTAGGTTACGTTAGGTTAGGTTAAGTTAGGTTAGGTTAGGTTTGGTTAGGTTAGCTTAGGTTAGGTTAGGTTGGGATGGGTTGGGTTAGGTTGGGTTAGGTTAGGTTAGGTTAGGTTAGGTTGGGTTAGGTTAGTTTAGGTTTGGTTAGGTTAGGTTAAGTTGGGTTGGGTTAGGTTAGGTTAGGTTAGGTAAGTTTAGGTTAGGTTAGGTTAGGTTAGCTTAGGTTAGGTTATGTTAGGTTAGGTTGGGTTAGGTTAGGTTAGGTTACGTTAGGTTAAGGTATGAACCGTCGTAAAACCGCAATAAACAATGTCACTTAGTGAGATGCAGTGTTTTTCACCTTTACAAGTTGGGAACTGCGATATCTAATGTGAAAGCGCTTGAAACCGTCGTAATGTTGTAGAAAGCAATGTAAAGTAGCGAGTAAAACGTTTTCTAACGATAGAAGTGCGAAGGTTACGTTAGGTTGAGTTATGTTAGTTTAAGCTAGGTAGCGTCGTGAAACCACCAAAAACGACGTCATCTAACGAGATAGTGTTGTTTTATTGCGAGTACGAAACTGCGATACGTAACATGTTGTGAAAGCACACAAAACGGCATGAACAAGCCAAATACTGCGTGTTGTACCGTTACAAGTGCGAAAGTGCTATGTTGTGACATTCTCGGTAAAGCGCATGCAAGTATCGCGAAACCTTAAAGAACGATGTCATTTAGCGAGATACAGCGTTCTGTACTGTAATAAGTTGGTGAGAAACTGTGAGGTCAAGCAAATATCGTAATTGTGAACGAAACAGTGTAATTGAGCGTCTTTAGATACAAGTGCGAATGTTAGGTTAGGTTGACATATCAACCGTCGTAAAACCGCATTAAACAATGTCACTTAGTGAGATGTAGTGTTTTTCAACATTACAAGTCGGGAACTACGATATCTAATGTGAAAGCGCATGAAACCGTCGTAATCTTGTAGAAAACATTGTAAAGTGGCGAGTAAAACGTTTTCTAACGATAGAAGTGCGAAGGTTAGGTTAGGTTAGGTTAGGTTAGTTTAAGCTAGGTAGCGTCGTGAAACTACCAAAAACGACGTCATCTAACGAGATAGTGTTGTTTTATAGCGAGTATTAAACTGCGATAGGTGAAATGTTGTGAAAGCACACAAAACGGCATGAACAAGCCAAATACTGCGTGTTCTACCGTTACAAGTGCGAAACTGCTATATTGTGATATTCTCGTTAAATCGCATGCAAGCATCGTGAAACCTTAAAGAACAATGTCATTCAGCGAGATACAGCGTTCTGTACTGCAATAAGTTGGTGAAAAACTGTGAGGTTATGCAAATATCGTAATTGTGAACAAAACAGTGTAATAGAGCGTTTTTAGATACAAGTGCGAATGTTAGGTTAGGTTAAGATATGAACCGTCGTAAAACCGCATTAAACAATGTCAATTACTGAGATGCAGTGTTTTTCACCATTAAATGTGGGGAACTGCGATATTTAATGTGAAAGCGCTTGCAACCGTCGTTAGGTTAGGTTAGGTTAGGTTAGGTTAGGTTAGGTTAGGTTAGGTTTGGTTAGGTTAGGTTAGGTTAGGTTAGGTTAGGTTAGGTTAGATTAGGTTAGGTTGGGTTGAGTTTAGGTTAGGTTGGGTTGGGTTGGGTTAGGTTAGTTTAGGTTAGGTTAGGTTAGGTTAAGTTGGGTTGGGTTAGGTTAGGTTAGGTAAGGTTAGGTTAGGTTAGGTTAGGTTAAGGTATGAACCGTCGTAAAACCGCATTAAACAATGTCACTTAGTGAGATGCAGTGTTTTTCACCTTTACAAGTTGGGAACTGTGATATCTAATGTGAAAGTGCTTGAAACCGTCGTAATGTTGTAGAAAGCAATGTAAAGTAGCGAGTAAAACGTTTTCTAACGATAGAAGTGCGAAGGTCATGTTAGGTTGAGTTATGTTAGTTTAAGCTAGGTAGCGTCGTGAAACTACCAAAAACAACGTCATCTAACGAGATAGTGTTGTTTTATTGCGAGTACGAAACTGCGATAGGTGAAATGTTGTGAAAGCACACAAAACGGCATGAACAAGCCAAATACTGCGTGTTGTACCGTTACAAGTGCGAAACTGCTATGTTGTGATATTCTCGTTAAAGCGCATGCAAGCATCGTGAAACCTTAAAGAACGATGTCATTTAGCGAGATACAGCATTCTGTACTGCAATAAGTTGGTGAAAAACTGTGAGGTTATGCAAATATCCTAATTGTGAACGAAACAGTGTAATAGAGCGTTTTTTAATACAAGTGCGAATGTTAGGTTAGGTTAAGATATGAACCGTCGTAAAACCGCATTAAACAATGTCACTTAGTGAGATGCAGTGTTTTTCACCATTACAAGTTGGGAACTACGATATCTAATGTGAAAGCGCATGAAACCGTCGTAATCTTGTAGAAAACATTGAAGTGGCGAGTAAAACGTTTTCTAACGATAGAAGTGCGAAGGTTAGGTTAGGTTAGGTTAGTTTAAGCTAGGTAGGGTCGTGAAACTACCAAAAACGACGTCATCTAACGAGATAGTGTTGTTTTATAGCGAGTATTAAACTGCGATAGGTGAAATGTTGTGAAAGCACACAAAACGGCATGAACAAGCCAAATACTGCGTGTTCTACCGTTACAAGTGCGAAACTGCTATATTGTGATATTCTCGTTAAAGCGCATGCAAGCATCGTGAAACCTTAAAGAACGATGTCATTTAGCGAGATACAGCGTTCTGTACTGCAATAAGTTAGTGAAAAACTGTGAGGTTATGCAAATATCGTAATTGTGAACGAAACAGTGTAATAGAGCGTTTTTCAATACAAGTGCGAATGTTAGGTTAGGTTAAGATATGAACCGTCGTAAAACCGCATTAAACAATGTCAATTACTGAGATGCAGTGTTTTTCACCATTAAAAGTGGGGAACTGCGATATTTAATGTGAAAGCGCTTGCAACCGTCGTTAGGTTAGGTTAGGTTAGGTTAGGTTAGGTTTGGTTAGGTTAGGTTAGGTTAGGTTAGATTAGGTTAGGTTGGGTTGAGTTTAGGTTAGGTTGGGTTGGGTTGGGTTAGGTTAGTTTAGGTTAGGTTAGGTTAGGTTAGGTTAAGTTGGGTTGGGTTAGGTTAGGTTAGGTAAGGTTAGGTTAGGTTAGGTTAGGTTAAGGTATGAACCGTCGTAAAACCGCATTAAACAATGTCACTTAGTGAGATGCAGTGTTTTTCACCTTTACAAGTTGGGAACTGTGATATCTAACGTGAAAGTGCTTGAAACCGTCGTAATGTTGTAGAAAGCAATGTAAAGTAGCGAGTAAAACGTTTTCTAACGATAGAAGTGCGAAGGTCATGTTAGGTTGAGTTATGTTAGTTTAAGCTAGGTAGCGTCGTGAAACTACCAAAAACAACGTCATCTAACGAGATAGTGTTGTTTTATTGCGAGTACGAAACTGCGATAGGTGAAATGTTGTGAAAGCACACAAAACGGCATGAACAAGCCAAATACTGCGTGTTGTACCGTTACAAGTGCGAAACTGCTATGTTGTGATATTCTCGTTAAAGCGCATGCAAGCATCGTGAAACCTTAAAGAACGATGTCATTTAGCGAGATACAGCGTTCTGTACTGCAATAAGTTGGTGAAAAACTGTGAGGTTATGCAAATATCCTAATTGTGAACGAAACAGTGTAATAGAGCGTTTTTTAATACAAGTGCGAATGTTAGGTTAGGTTAAGATATGAACCGTCGTAAAACCGCATTAAACAATGTCACTTAGTGAGATGCAGTGTTTTTCACCATTACAAGTTGGGAACTGCGATATCTAATGTGAAAGCACTTGCAAACGTCGTTAGGTTAGGTTAGGTTAGGTTAGGTTACGTTAGGTTAGGTTAAGTTGGGTTGGGTTAGGTTAGGTTAGGTTAGGTAAGGTGGTTAGGTTAGGTTAGGTTAGGTTAAGGTATGAACCGTCGTAAAACCGCATTAAACAATGTCACTTAGTGAGATGCAGTGTTTTTCACCTTTACAAGTTGGGAACTGTGATATCTAATGTGAAAGTGCTTGAAACCGTCGTAATGTTGTAGAAAGCAATGTAAAGTAGCAAGTAAAACGTTTTCTAACGATAGAAGTGCGAAGGTCTTGTTAGGTTGAGTTATGTTAGTTTAAGCTAGGTAGCGTCGTGAAACTACCAAAAACGACGTCATCTAACAAGATAGTGTTGTTTTATAGCGAGTATTAAACTGCGATAGGTGAAATGTTGTGAAAGCACACAAAACGGCATGAACAAGCCAAATACTGCGTGTTCTACCGTTACAAGTGCGAAACTGCTATATTGTGATATTCTCGTTAAATCGCATGCAAGCATCGTGAAACCTTAAAGAACAATGTCATTCAGCGAGATACAGCGTTCTGTACTGCAATAAGTTGGTGAAAAACTGTGAGGTTATGCAAATATCGTAATTGTGAACAAAACAGTGTAATAGAGCGTTTTTAGATACAAGTGCGAATGTTAGGTTAGGTTAAGATATGAACCGTCGTAAAACCGCATTAAACAATGTCAATTACTGAGATGCAGTGTTTTTCACCATTGAAAGTGGGGAACTGCGATATTTAATGTGAAAGCGCTTGCAACCGTCGTTAGGTTAGGTTAGGTTAGGTTAGGTTAGGTTAGGTTAGGTTAGGTTTGGTTAGGTTAGGTTAGGTTAGGTTAGGTTAGATTAGGTTAGGTTGGGTTGAGTTTAGGTTAGGTTGGGTTGGGTTGGGTTAGGTTAGTTTAGGTTAGGTTAGGTTAGGTTAGGTAAGGTTAGGTTAGGTTAGGTTAGGTTAAGGTATGAACCGTCGTAAAACCGCATTAAACAATGTCACTTAGTGAGATGCAGTGTTTTTCACCTTTACAAGTTGGGAACTGTGATATCTAATGTGAAAGTGCTTGAAACCGTCGTAATGTTGTAGAAAGCAATGTAAAGTAGCGAGTAAAACGTTTTCTAACGATAGAAGTGCGAAGGTCATGTTAGGTTGAGTTATGTTAGTTTAAGCTAGGTAGCGTCGTGAAACTACCAAAAACAACGTCATCTAACGAGATAGTGTTGTTTTATTGCGAGTACGAAACTGCGATAGGTGAAATGTTGTGAAAGCACACAAAACGGCATGAACAAGCCAAATACTGCGTGTTGTACCGTTACAAGTGCGAAACTGCTATGTTGTGATATTCTCGTTAATGCGCATGCAAGCATCGTGAAACCTTAAAGAACGATGTCATTTAGCGAGATACAGCGTTCTGTACTGCAATAAGTTGGTGAAAAACTGTGAGGTTATGCAAATATCCTAATTGTGAACGAAACAGTGTAATAGAGCGTTTTTTAATACAAGTGCGAATGTTAGGTTAGGTTAAGATATGAACCGTCGTAAAACCGCATTAAACAATGTCACTTAGTGAGATGCAGTGTTTTTCACCATTACAAGTTGGGAACTGCGATATCTAATGTGAAAGCACTTGCAAACGTCGTTAGGTTAGGTTAGGTTAGGTTAGGTTAGGTTACGTTAGGTTAGGTTAAGTTGGGTTGGGTTAGGTTAGGTTAGGTTAGGTAAGGTGGTTAGGTTAGGTTAGGTTAGGTTAAGGTATGAACCGTCGTAAAACCGCATTAAACAATGTCACTTAGTGAGATGCAGTGTTTTTCACCTTTACAAGTTGGGAACTGTGATATCTAATGTGAAAGTGCTTGAAACCGTCGTAATGTTGTAGAAAGCAATGTAAAGTAGCGAGTAAAACGTTTTCTAACGACAGAAGTGCGAAGGTCATGTTAGGTTGAGTTATGTTAGTTTAAGCTAGGTAGCGTCGTGAAACTACCAAAAACGACGTCATCTAACAAGATAGTGTTGTTTTATAGCGAGTATTAAACTGCGATAGGTGAAATGTTGTGAAAGCACACAAAACGGCATGAACAAGCCAAATACGGCGTGTTCTACCGTTACAAGTGCGAAACTGCTATATTGTGATATTCTCGTTAAATCGCATGCAAGCATCGTGAAACCTTAAAGAACAATGTCATTCAGCGAGATACAGCGTTCTGTACTGCAATAAGTTGGTGAAAAACTGTGAGGTTTTGCAAATATCGTAATTGTGAACAAAACAGTGTAATAGAGCGTTTTTAGATACAAGTGCGAATGTTAGGTTAGGTTAAGATATGAACCGTCGTAAAACCGCATTAAACAATGTCAATTACTGAGATGCAGTGTTTTTCACCATTAAAAGTGGGGAACTGCGATATTTAATGTGAAAGCGCTTGCAACCGTCGTTAGGTTAGGTTAGGTTAGGTTAGGTTAGGTTAGGTTTGGTTAGGTTAGGTTAGGTTAGCTTAGGTTAGATTAGGTTAGGTTGGGTTGAGTTTAGGTTAGGTTGGGTTGGGTGTTGTTGGGTTGGGTTGGGTTTGGTTAGGTTGGGTTAGGTTAGGTTAGGTTACGTTAGGTTAGGTTAGGTTAGGACGTTAGCCTATGTTAGGTTAGGTTAGGTTACGTTAGGTTAGGTTAGGTCAGGTAAGGTTAGGTTACGTTAGAATAGGTTAGGTTAGGTTACGTTAGGTTAGGTTAAGTTAGGTTAGGTTAGGTTTGGTTAGGTTAGGTTAGGTTAGCTTAGGTTAGGTTAAGTTGGGTTGGGTTGGGTTAGGTTGGGTTAGGTTAGGTTAGGTTAGGTTAGGTTGGGTTAGGTTAGTTTAGGTTAGGTTAGGTTAGGTTAGGTTAAGTTGGGTTGGGTTAGGTTAGGTTAGGTTAGGTAAGGTTAGGTTAGGTTAGGTTAGGTTAGGTTAAGGTATGAACCGTCGTAAAACCGCATTAAACAATGTCACTTAGTGAGATGCAGTGTTTTCACCATTACAAGTCGGGAACTGCGATATCTAATGTGAAAGCGCTTGAAACCGTCGTAATGTTGTAGAAAGCAATGTAAAGTAGCGAGTAAAACGTTTTCTAACGATAGAAGTGCGAAGGTCATGTTAGGTTGAGTTATGTTAGTTTAAGCTAGGTAGCGTCGTGAAACTACCAAAAACAACGTCATCTAACGAGATAGTGTTGTTTTATTTCGAGTACGAAACTGCGATAGGTGAAATGTTGTGAAAGCACACAAAACGGCATGAACAAGCCAAATACTGCGTGTTGTACCGTTACAAGTGCGAAACTGCTATGTTGTGATATTCTCGGTAAAGCGCATGCAAGCATCGTGAAACCTTAAAGAACGATGTCATTTAGCGAGATACAGCGTTCTGTACTGCAATAAGTTGGTGAAAAACTGTGAGGTTATGCAAATATCCTAATTGTGAACGAAACAGTGTAATAGAGCGTTTTTTAATACAAGTGCGAATGTTAGGTTAGGTTAAGATATGAACCGTCGTAAAACCGCATTAAACAATGTCACTTAGTGAGATGCAGTGTTTTTCACCATTACAAGTTGGGAACTGCGATATCTAATGTGAAAGCACTTGCAAACGTCGTTAGGTTAGGTTAGGTTAGGTTAGGTTAGGTTACGTTAGGTTAGGTTAAGTTGGGTTGGGTTAGGTTAGGTTAGGTTAGGTAAGGTGGTTAGGTTAGGTTAGGTTAGGTTAAGGTATGAACCGTCGTAAAACCGCATTAAACAATGTCACTTAGTGAGATGCAGTGTTTTTCACCTTTACAAGTTGGGAACTGTGATATCTTATGTGAAAGTGCTTGAAACCGTCGTAATGTTGTAGAAAGCAATGTAAAGTAGCGAGTAAAACGTTTTCTAACGATAGAAGTGCGAAGGTCATGTTAGGTTGAGTTATGTTAGTTTAGGCTAGGTAGCGTCGTGAAACTACCAAAAACGACGTCATCTAACAAGATAGTGTTGTTTTATAGCGAGTATTAAACTGCGATAGGTGAAATGTTGTGAAAGCACACAAAACGGCATGAACAAGCCAAATACTGCGTGTTCTACCGTTAAGGTGCGAAACTGCTATATTGTGATATTCTCGTTAAATCGCATGCAAGCATCGTGAAACCTTAAAGAACAATGTCATTCAGCGAGATACAGCGTTCTGTACTGCAATAAGTTGGTGAAAAACTGTGACGTTATGCAAATATCGTAATTGTGAACAAAACAGTGTAATAGAGCGTTTTTAGATACAAGTGCGAATGTTAGGTTAGGTTAAGATATGAACCGTCGTAAAACCGCATTAAACAATGTCAATTACTGAGATGCAGTGTTTTTCACCATTAAAAGTGGGGAACTGCGATATTTAATGTGAAAGCGCTTGCAACCGTCGTTAGGTTAGGTTAGGTTAGGTTAGGTTAGGTTAGGTTAGGTTTGGTTAGGTTAGGTTAGGTTAGGTTAGGTTAGATTAGGTTAGGTTGGGTTGAGTTTAGGTTAGGTTGGGTTGGGTGTTGTTGGGTTGGGTTGGGTTTGGTTAGGTTGGGTTAGGTTAGGTTAGGTTACGTTAGGTTAGGTTAGGTTAGGTTACGTTAGCTTATGTTAGGTTAGGTTACGTTAGGTTAGGTTAGGTCAGGTAAGGTTAGGTTACGTTAGAATATGTTAGGTTAGGTTACGTTAGGTTAGGTTAAGTTAGGTTAGGTTAGGTTTGGTTAGGTTAGGTTAGGTTAGCTTAGGTTAGGTTAAGTTGGGTTGGGTTGGGTTAGGTTGGGTTAGATTAGGTTAGGTTAGGTTAGGTTGGGTTAGGTTAGTTTAGGTTAGGTTAGGTTAGGTTAGGTTAAGTTGGGTTGGGTAAGGTTAGGTTAGGTAAGGTTAGGTTAGGTTAGGTTAGGTTAAGGTATGAACCGTCGTAAAACCACATTAAACAATGTCACTTAGTGAGATGCAGTGTTTTTCACCTTTACAAGTTGGGAACTGTGATATCTAATGTGAAAGTGCTTGAAACCGTCGTAATGTTGTAGAAAGCAATGTAAAGTAGCGAGTAAAACGTTTTCTAACGATAGAAGTGCGAAGGTCATGTTAGGTTGAGTTATGTTAGTTTAAGCTAGGTAGCGTCGTGAAACTACCAAAAACAACGTCATCTAACGAGATAGTGTTGTTTTATTGCGAGTACGAAACTGCGATAGGTGAAATGTTGTGAAAGCACACAAAACGGCATGAACAAGCCAAATACTGCGTGTTGTACCGTTACAAGTGCGAAACTGCTATGTTGTGATATTCTCGTTAAAGCGCATGCAAGCATCGTGAAACCTTAAAGAACGATGTCATTTAGCGAGATACAGCGTTCTGTACTGCAATAAGTTGGTGAAAAACTGTGAGGTTATGCAAATATCCTAATTGTGAACGAAACAGTGTAATAGAGCGTTTTTTAATACAAGTGCGAATGTTAGGTTAGGTTAAGATATGAACCGTCGTAAAACCGCATTAAACAATGTCACTTAGTGAGATGCAGTGTTTTTCACCATTACAAGTTGGGAACTGCGATATCTAATGTGAAAGCACTTGCAAACGTCGTTAGGTTAGGTTAGGTTAGGTTAGGTTAGAATACGTTAGGTTAGGTTAAGTTGGGTTGGGTTAGGTTAGGTTAGGTTAGGTAAGGTTAGGTTAGGTTAGGTTAGGTTAGGTTAAGGTATGAACCGTCGTAAAACCGCATTAAACAATGTCACTTAGTGAGATGCAGTGTTTTCACCATTACAAGTCGGGAACTGCGATATCTAATGTGAAAGCGCTTGCAAACGTCGTTAGGTTAGGTTAGGTTAGGTTAGGTTAGGTTAGGTTTGGTTAGGTTAGGTTAGGTTAGGTTAGGTTAGGTTGGGTTAGGTAAGGTTAGGTTAGGTTAAGATATGAACCGCGCTAAAACCGCATTAAACAATGTCACTTAGTGAGATGCTGTGTTTTCCACCATTACAAGTCGGGAACTGCGATATCTAATGTGAAAGCGCATGAAACCGTCGTAATCTTGTAGAAAACATTGTAAAGTAGCGAATAAAACGTTTTCTAACGATAGAAGTGCGAAGGTTCGGTTAGTTTGAGCTAGGTAGCGTCGTGAAACCACCAAAAACGATGTCATCTAACGAGATAGTGTTGTTTTATTGCGAGTACGAAACTGCGATTGGTGAAATATTGGGAAAGCACACAAAATGGCATGAACTAGCCAGATACTGCGTCTTGTGCCGTTACAAGTGCGAAACTGCTTTATTGTGATATTCTCGTTAAAGCGCATGCAAGTATCGTGAAACCTTAAAGAACGATGTCATCTAGCGAGATACAGCGTTCTGTACTGTAATAAGTTGGTGAGAAACTGTGAGGTCAAGCAAATATCGTAATTGTGAACGAAACAGTGTAATTGAGCGTATTTAGATACAAGTGCGAATGTTAGGTTAGGTTGAGATATCAACCGTCGTAAAACCGCATTAAACAATGTCACTTAGTGAGATGTAGTGTTTTTCAACATTACAAGTTGGGAACTGCGATATCTAATGTGAAAGCGCTTGCAAACGTCGTTAGGTTAGGTTAGGTTAGGTTAGGTTACGTTAGGTTTGGTTAGGTTAGGTTAGGTTAGGTTAGGTTATGTTAGGTTAGGTTGGGTTAGGTTATGTTAGGTTACGTTAGGTTAAGGTATGAACCGTCGTAAAACCGCAATAAACAATGTCACTTAGTGAGATGCAGTGTTTTTCACCTTTACAAGTTGGGAACTGCGATATCTAATGTGAAAGCGCTTGAAACCGTCGTAATGTTGTAGAAAGCAATGTAAAGTAGCGAGTAAAACGTTTTCTAACGATAGAAGTGCGGAGGTCATGTTAGGTTGAGTTATGTTAGTTTAAGCTAGGTAGCGTCGTGAAACCATCAAAAACGACGTCATCTAACGAGATAGTGTTGTTTTATTGCGAGTATGAAACTGCGATAGGTAAAATGTTGTGAAAGCACACAAAACGGCATGAACAAGCCAAATACTGCGTGTTGTACCGTTACAAGTGCGAAACTGCTATGTTGTGACATTCTCGGTAAAGCGCATGCAAGTATCGTGAAACCTTAAAGAACGATGTCATTTAGCGAGATACAGCGTTCTGTACTGTATTAAGTTGGTGAGAAATTGTGAGGTCAAGCAAATATCGTAATTGTGAACGAAACAGTGTAATTGAGCGTCTTTAGATACAAGTGCGAATGTTAGGTTAGGTTGACATATCAACCGTCGTAAAACCGCATTAAACAATGTCACTTAGTGAGATGTAGTGTTTTTCAACATTACAAGTCGGGAACTACGATATCTAATGTGAAAGCGCATGAAACCGTCGTATTCGTGTAGAAAACATTGTAAAATTGCGAGTAAAATGTTTTCTAACGATAGAAGTGCGAAGGTTAGGTTAGGTTAGGTTAGTTTAAGCTAGGTAGCGTCGTGAAACTACCAAAAACGACGTCATCTAACGAGATAGTGTTGTTTTATTGCGAGTATTAAACTGCGATAGGTGAAATGTTGTGAATGCACACAAAACGGCATGAACAAGCCAAATACTGCGTGTTCTACCGTTACAAGTGCGAAACTGCTATATTGTAATATTCTCGTTAAAGCGCATGCAAGCATCGTGAAACCTTAAAGAACAATGTCATTTAGCGAGATACAGCGTTCTGTACTGCAATAAGTTGGTGAAAAACTGTGAGGTTATGCAAATATCGTAATTGTGAACAAAACAGTGTAATAGAGCGTTTTTCAATACAAGTACGAATGTTAGGTTAGGTTAAGATATGAACCGTCGTAAAACCGCATTAAACAATGTCACTTAGTGAGATGCAGTGTTTTTCACCATTACAAGTTGGGAACTGCGATATCTAATGTGAAAGCGCTTGCAAACGTCGTTAGGTTAGGTTAGGTTAGGTTAGGTTACGTTAGGTTTGGTTAGGTTAGGTTAGGTTAGGTTAGGTTATGTTAGGTTAGGTTGGGTTAGGTTATGTTAGGTTACGTTAGGTTAAGGTATGAACCGTCGTAAAACCGCAATAAACAATGTCACTTAGTGAGATGCAGTGTTTTTCACCTTTACAAGTTGGGAACTGCGATATCTAATGTGAAAGCGCTTGAAACCGTCGTAATGTTGTAGAAAGCAATGTAAAGTAGCGAGTAAAACGTTTTCTAACGATAGAAGTGCGGAGGTCATGTTAGGTTGAGTTATGTTAGTTTAAGCTAGGTAGCGTCGTGAAACCATCAAAAACGACGTCATCTAACGAGATAGTGTTGTTTTATTGCGAGTATGAAACTGCGATAGGTAAAATGTTGTGAAAGCACACAAAACGGCATGAACAAGCCAAATACTGCGTGTTGTACCGTTACAAGTGCGAAACTGCTATGTTGTGACATTCTCGGTAAAGCGCATGCAAGTATCGTGAAACCTTAAAGAACGATGTCATTTAGCGAGATACAGCGTTCTGTACTGTATTAAGTTGGTGAGAAATTGTGAGGTCAAGCAAATATCGTAATTGTGAACGAAACAGTGTAATTGAGCGTCTTTAGATACAAGTGCGAATGTTAGGTTAGGTTGACATATCAACCGTCGTAAAACCGCATTAAACAATGTCACTTAGTGAGATGTAGTGTTTTTCAACATTACAAGTCGGGAACTACGATATCTAATGTGAAAGCGCATGAAACCGTCGTAATCTTGTAGAAAACATTGAAGTGGCGAGTAAAACGTTTTCTAACGATAGAAGTGCGAAGGTTAGGTTAGGTTAGGTTAGTTTAAGCTAGGTAGGGTCGTGAAACTACAAAAAACGACGTCATCTAACGAGATAGTGTTGTTTTATAGCGAGTATTAAACTGCGATAGGTGAAATGTTGTGAAAGCACACAAAACGGCATGAACAAGCCAAATACTGCGTGTTCTACCGTTACAAGTGCGAAACTGCTATATTGTGATATTCTCGTTAAAGCGCATGCAAGCATCGTGAAACCTTAAAGAACGATGTCATTTAGCGAGATACAGCGTTCTGTACTGCAATAAGTTAGTGAAAAACTGTGAGGTTATGCAAATATCGTAATTGTGAACGAAACAGTGTAATAGAGCGTTTTTCAATACAAGTGCGAATGTTAGGTTAGGTTAAGATATGAACCGTCGTAAAACCGCATTAATCAATGTCACTTAGTGAGATGCAGTGTTTTTCACCATTACAAGTCGGGAACTGCGATATCTAATGTGAAAGCGCTTGCAAACGTCGTTAGGTTAGGTTAGGTTAGGTAAGGTTAGGTTACGTTAGGTTAGGTTAGGTTAGGTTTGGTTAGGTTAGGTTAGGTTAGGTTAGGTTAGGGTATGTTAGGTAAGGTTTGGTTAGGTTAGGTTAGGTTAGGTTGGTTTAGGTAAGGTTAGGTTAGGTTAAGATATGAACCGCGCTAAAACCGCGTTAAACAATGTCACTTAGTGAGATGCTGTGTTTTTCACCATTACAAGTCGGGAACTGCGATATCTAATGTGAAAGCGCATGAAACCGTCGTAATCTTGTAGAAAACATTGTAAAGTAGCGAATAAAACGTTTTCTAACGATAGAAGTGCGAAGGTTCGGTTAGTTTGAGTTATGTTAGTTTAAGCTAGGTAGCGTCGTCAAACCACCAAAAACGACGTCATCTAACGAGATAGTGTTGTTTTAATGCGAGTACGAAATTGCGACAGGTAAAATGTTGTGAAAGCACTCAAAACGGCATGAACAAGCCAAATACTGCGTGTTGTACCGTTACAAGTGCGATTCTGCTATGTTGTGACATTCTCGGTAAAGCGCATGCAAGTATCGTGAAACCTTAAAGAACGATGTCATTTAGCGAGATACAGCGTTCTGTACTGCAATAAGTTGGTGAAAAACTGTGAGGTTATGCAAATAGCGTAATTGTGAACAAAACAGTGTAATAGAGCGTTTTTAGATACAAGTGCGAATGTTAGGTTAGGTTAAGATATGAACCGTCGTAAAACCGCATTAAACAATGTCAATTACTGAGATGCAGTGTTTTTCACCATTAAAAGTGGGGAACTGCGATATTTAATGTGAAAGCGCTTGCCACCGTCGTTAGGTTAGGTTAGGTTAGGTTAGGTTAGGTTAGGTTAGGTTAGATTAGGTTAGGTTGGGTTGAGTTGGGTTAGGTTAGGTTAGGTTAGGTTAGGTTGGGTTAGGTTAGGTTAGGTTAGGTTACGTTAGGTTAGGTTACGTTAGGTTAGGTTAGGTTAGGTTACGTTACGTTAGGTTAGGTTAGGTTAGGTAAGGATAATTTGGTTAGGTTAGGTAAGGTTAGGTTAGGTTAGGTTAGGTTGGGTTGGGTGTTGTTGGGTTGGGTTGGGTTGGGTTAGGTTGGGTTAGGTTAGGTTAGGTTACGTTAGGTTAGGTTAGGTTAGGTTACGTTAGGTTATGTTAGGTTAGGTTAGGTTACGTTAGGTTAGGTTGGGTTAGGTTAGGTTAGGTTAGGTTACGTTAGGTTAGGTTAGGTTAGGTTACGTTAGGTTATGTTAGGTTAGGTTAGGTTACGTTAGGTTAGGTTAGGTCAGGTAAGGTTAGGTTACGTTAGAATAGGTTAGGTTAGGTTACGTTAGGTTAGGTTAAGTTAGGTTAGGTTAGGTTTGGTTAGGTTAGGTTGGGTTAGCTTAGGTTAGGTTAGGTTGGGATGGGTTGGGTTAGGTTGGGTTAGGTTAGGTTAGGTTAGGTTAGGTTGGGTTAGGTTAGTTTAGGTTAGGTTAGGTTAGGTTAGGTTAAGTTGGGTTGGGTTAGGTTAGGTTAGGTTAGGTAAGGTTAGGTTAGGTTAGGTTAGGTTAGGTTAAGGTATGAACCGTCGTAAAACCGCATTAAACAATGTCACTTAGTGAGATGCAGTGTTTTCACCATTACAAGTCGGGAACTGCGATATCTAATGTGAAAGCGCTTGCAAACGTCGTTAGGTTAGGTTAGGTTAGGTTAGGTTAGGTTAGGTTAGGTTTGGTTAGGTTAGGTTAGGTTAGGGTATGTTAGGTAAGGTTTGGTTAGGTTAGGTTAGGTTAGGTTATTTTGGGTTAGGTTAGGTTAGGTTACGTTAGGTTAGGTTAAGTTAGGTTAGGTTAGGTTTGGTTAGGTTAGCTTAGGTTAGGTTAGGTTGGGATGGGTTGGGTTAGGTTGGGTTAGGTTAGGTTAGGTTAGGTTAGGTTGGGTTAGGTTAGTTTAGGTTAGGTTAGGTTAGGTTAAGTTGGGTTGGGTTAGGTTAGGTTAGGTTAGGTAAGGTTAGGTTAGGTTAGGTTAGGTTAGGTTAAGGTATGAACCGTCGTAAAACCGCATTAAACAATGTCACTTAGTGAGATGCAGTGTTTTCACCATTACAAGTCGGGAACTGCGATATCTAATGTGAAAGCGCTTGCAAACGTCGTTAGGTTAGGTTAGGTTAGGTTAGGTTAGGTTTGGTTAGGTTAGGTTAGGTTAGGTTAGGGTATGTTAGGTAAGGTTTGGTTAGGTTAGGTTAGGTTAGGTTAGGTTGGGTTAGGTAAGGTTAGGTTAGGTTAAGATATGAACCGCGCTAAAACCGCATTAAACAATGTCACTTAGTGAGATGCTGTGTTTTCCAGCATTACAAGTCGGGAACTGCGAAAACTAATGTTAAAGCGCATGAAACCGTCGTAATCTTGTAGAAAACATTGTAAAGTAGCGAATAAAACGTTTTCTAACGATAGAAGTGCGAAGTTTTGGTTAGTTTGAGCTAGGTAGCGTCGTGAAACCACCAAAAACGATGTCATCTAACGAGATAGTGTTGTTTTATTGCGAGTACGAAACTGCGATAGGTGAAATATTGGGAAAGCACACAAAATGGCATGAACTAGCGAGATACTGCGTCTTGTGCCGTTACAAGTGCGAAACTGCTTTATTGTGATATTCTCGTTAAAGCGCATGCAAGTATCGTGAAACCTTAAAGAACGATGTCATCTAGCGAGATACAGCGTTCTGTACTGTAATAAGTTGGTGAGAAACTGTGAGGTCGAGCAAATATCGTAATTGTGAACGAAACAGTGTAATTGAGCGTATTTAGATACAAGTGCGAATGTTAGGTTAGGTTGAGATATCAACCGTCGTAAAACCGCATTAAACAATGTCACTTAGTGAGATGTAGTGTTTTTCAACATTACAAGTCGGGAACTACGATATCTAATGCGAAAGCGCATGAAACCGTCGTAATCTTGTAGAAAACATTGTAAAATTGCGAGAAAAACGTTTTCTAACGATAGAAGTGCGAAGGTTAGGTTAGGTTAGGTTAGTTTAGGCTAGGTAGCGTCGTGAAACTACCAAAAACGACGTCATCTAACGAGATAGTGTTGTTTTATTGCGAGTATTAAACTGCGATAGGTGAAATGTTGTGAATGCACACAAAACGGCATGAACAAGCCAAATACTGCGTGTTCTACCGTTACAAGTGCGAAACTGCTATATTGTGATATTCTCGTTAAAGCGCATGCAAGCATCGTGAAACCTTAAAGAACAATGTCATTTAGCGAGATACAGCGTTCTGTACTGCAATAAGTTGGTGAAAAACTGTGAGGTTATGCAAATATCGTAATTGTGAACGAAACAGTGTAATAGAGCGTTTTTCAATACAAGTACGAATGTTAGGTTAGGTTAAGATATGAACCGTCGTAAAACCGCATTAAACAATGTCACTTAGTGAGATGCAGTGTTTTTCACCATTACAAGTTGGGAACTGCGATATCTAATGTGAAAGCGCTTGCAAACGTCGTTAGGTTAGGTTAGGTTAGGTTAGGTTACGTTAGGTTACGTTAGGTTAGGTTTGGTTAGGTTAGCTTAGGTTAGGTTATGTTAGGTTAGGTTGGGTTAGGTTAGGTTAGGTTACGTTAGGTTAAGGTATGAACCGTCGTAAAACCGCAATAAACAATGTCACTTAGTGAGATGCAGTGTTTTCACCTTTACAAGTTGGGAACTGCGATATCTAATGTGAAAGCGCTTGAAACCGTCGTAATGTTGTAGAAAGCAATGTAAAGTAGCGAGTAAAACGTTTTCTAACGATAGAAGTGCGAAGGTTACGTTAGGTTGAGTTATGTTAGTTTAAGCTAGGTAGCGTCGTGAAACCACCAAAAACGACGTCATCTAACGAGATAGTGTTGTTTTATTGCGAGTACGAAACTGCGATACGTAACATGTTGTGAAAGCACACAAAACGGCATGAACAAGCCAAATACTGCGTGTTGTACCGTTACAAGTGCGAAAGTGCTATGTTGTGACATTCTCGGTAAAGCGCATGCAAGTATCGCGAAACCTTAAAGAACGATGTCATTTAGCGAGATACAGCGTTCTGTACTGTAATAAGTTGGTGAGAAACTGTGAGGTCAAGCAAATATCGTAATTGTGAACGAAACAGTGTAATTGAGCGTCTTTAGATACAAGTGCGAATGTTAGGTTAGGTTGACATATCAACCGTCGTAAAACCGCATTAAACAATGTCACTTAGTGAGATGTAGTGTTTTTCAACATTACAAGTCGGGAACTACGATATCTAATGTGAAAGCGCATGAAACCGTCGTAATCTTGTAGAAAACATTGTAAAGTGGCGAGTAAAACGTTTTCTAACGATAGAAGTGCGAAGGTTAGGTTAGGTTAGGTTAGGTTAGTTTAAGCTAGGTAGCGTCGTGAAACTACCAAAAACGACGTCATCTAACGAGATAGTGTTGTTTTATAGCGAGTATTAAACTGCGATAGGTGAAATGTTGTGAAAGCACACAAAACGGCATGAACAAGCCAAATACTGCGTGTTCTACCGTTACAAGTGCGAAACTGCTATATTGTGATATTCTCGTTAAATCGCATGCAAGCATCGTGAAACCTTAAAGAACAATGTCATTCAGCGAGATACAGCGTTCTGTACTGCAATAAGTTGGTGAAAAACTGTGAGGTTATGCAAATATCGTAATTGTGAACAAAACAGTGTAATAGAGCGTTTTTAGATACAAGTGCGAATGTTAGGTTAGGTTAAGATATTGCCGCGCGCTTGATCTGCCAGCGCAAAAGAGGCAGACGAAGTGGCAGTTCCCCTCGTGCCATTGTTCTGTTTTTGGCTGCGCTGAGCCGACCGCTCTTCGGACTTTTGGTGAGGACGCCTTAAAAACGTCTCCTGTCTCTTTAACGTGACATTTTAATGGTGGAGGTGCTGGGTAACCTCACCTATGCAACAGACTCCTTCTAGCAGCCGGAACGTGACCCAAAACCCAGAGCTTACGCCGGTACACCGTTTCAGTCGGAGGATTCGAGGACTGTCCCCCGAGTTTGTGCCTCACAGTACAAGTACGTCGACTGGTATGGAGAATACTGTTGCTGTCACCGCTTCCCCTACCGCTGGAGCCGCCGCTGCTCCAACCGCTGCACCCGCAGCTGCACCCACTCATTACACGCTACAAAAACCACGTGTTCCGAGTCCCTTTCGTGGTGGCCTCTATGAAGATGTGGAAGATTGGCTGGCTGAGTACGAGTACGTAGCGGATTTCAACGGGTGGGACGAAGTAGCGAAGCTCAAGAATGTGTACTTTAGTCTTCTGGATGGTGCTCGCACATGGTTCCAGAACCGCAAGGGCCTCCTAACGTCGTGGCATGAGTTCTGTCACAGGCTCCGCGAAACGTACTCGAGTCTCGATCGTCGAGAGCGCGCTGAAAGGGCCCTCCAGTCCCGCATGCAGATGCCTAATGAAGGTGTGGCTACATACGTGGAGGATATGGTTCATCTGTTCACTCGCGCCGATCCAACCATGCCGGAAGACAAGAAGCTGCGACACTTGATGCGAGGTGTGAAAGAGCAGCTCTTCGCTGGACTCATTCGTAGTCCGCCTAGAACGGTCGCGGAGTTCCTCACTGAAGCCGTCGCCATGGAAAAGGCGCTGCAGCAGCGGAACCAGTACGATCGGCAAGTGAATGCTACCTATACCACCGGGCTAGGCTCGTTCCCGACCGACGTGGGAGCGCTTCGCGAGCTGATACGTTCGGTTGTTCGCGACGAGCTACAACAGCTGCAACAGCTGAACCAGGCGCAGCTGAACCAGGCGCAGCAGCAGCCTTCCACGAATTACATCGCCACCATCATACGTGACGAAGTTCAGCATGCGCTCGGCACACCTCGCCGCGAGACACCAACGCAGGTTGCTGCACCACTTCAGGCGTTCGCAACTTCAAGTGAACCTCTAGGGGTGACCTACGCAGACGTATTGAGACGCACCGTTCCGTCGTCCACGACACCATCCCCAGTGAGTGGTTTCCAGCGCACCACTTATACCGACACGTTCGAACACAACGCACCTGCACCAGTCCCACTACCAGCCGCAACCCCGTACGCCACACTGCAGTCCGCACAGGTGGTCCCTTATTTTGCAGACACTCGACCCGTCATGCGTAAATCCGACATATGGCGCATGCCCGACCGACGACCGCTTTGCTACCACTGCGGTGAAGCGGGTCACCTCTACCGAGACTGCCAGTACCGCCGACTTGGGCTGCAGGGTTTTCCTGCCAATTCACCCCGCCCCCGGTTTGGACAGAGACCACCAGAAATTGAAGATTTTATCGCTCGGCAGAACGTCCCACTCAGGCGTCAGTCGCGCTCACCGTCACCGCGGTCGTCATCTTATTCAGGCAACGGAAATCGAAGGCCGCAAGGACGGTCTCCGAGCCCTCGCCTGGAAAACTAACGCCAGCGACCTTTCGAGGCGAGGCCGCTGATTCTCGACGTGATGAAGACCTCGCCCTCCAATCGACGCGACATCGGACCAACGGAAATTCGACTACGCCGGCGCCTGTATCCCAGCTGAGCGACTTTTCAATGGACATACCTGTGCTGCTCGACGGTCGCAATTTAACTGCCTTAATAGACACTGGTGCTGACTACTCGATTATTAGCGGACAATTGGCACGTACCTTGAAGAAAGTGATAATGCCTTGGACAGGATCGCATGTACGTACAGCTGGCGGACATGTTGTAACGCCGGTTGGTTTGTGCACGTCCAGGCTACAAATACGAGGCTGCACGTTTTTGGTCAGCTCCATCGTGCTACGTGACTGCTCCCGCGAATTAATTCTCGGCCTCGATTTTCTTCGGGAATATGGCGCCGTAATCGACCTACGGCGACGCTGCATTTCCTTTTCGACAGTCAACGCTACGTCAAGGGACTCCAACCGCCGTACAACCGCCCTCCGTGTTTCCGACGACAGTGTCACAATACCACCTCGTGCAAGTATCCTAATTCAGGTGACTTCCGAAGGAACCAGTGACGGTGAAACAGTGGCAGAGTGCAACGTCTCCCTGCTGCTGGCGCTTGGAATTTCTGTGGCACGAGGCATCATTGACATTCGGAACGGTACAGCCGAGGTCATGATTACAAATTTCACCAATGAGCATCGTCACCTTTTCCGGGGCACTGCGGTCGCCTACGCTGAAGCCTTGGAGGACGTCATTGAGTGTTTTGCCTGTGAAGACAGTAGCAGCAATGGACAAACCGTAATAGATGTTGACATGAACAGTGCACTGCCAGAAGAGAACCAGAGGGCCTTGCGAGAGCTATTGTTTGAATTCAGGGCGTGCTTTGCTCAGTCGTCTAAAGTGAGTCAGACGCCAATTACACAGCACAGGATAATCACTTACGACGACGCAAGACCTATTCACCAACAGCCATACCGCGTCTCGCCGACAGAACGCGCAGCTATCAAGCAGCAAGTGAAAGAAATGATCGACGACGGCGTTATCCAGCCTTCGAACAGTCCCTGGTCCTCACCGGTCGTTCTGGTTAAGAAGAAGGACGGTACGCTTCGCTTCTGTGTAGATTACAGAAAGCTCAACAACGTCACAAAAAAAGATGTTTATCCGCTGCCGCGTATTGATGACTCGCTTGACCGACTACGACGAGCGAAGTATTTTTCTTCCCTGGATTTAAAGAGTGGCTACTGGCAAATTGAGGTTGATGAGCGCGACCGCGAAAAAACCGCCTTTGTCACGCCGGATGGCCTCTACGAATTTCGGGTGCTACCGTTCGGACTCTGCTCTGCGCCAGCTACCTTCCAACGCATGATGGACACTGTGTTGACTGACTTAAAATGGCAAAGCTGCCTTGTGTACTTGGATGATGTGGTCGTGTTTTCAACCAGCTTCTCCGAACATCTGAAGCGACTACGACAAGTACTTGAGGCGATTCGGACGGCTAACCTTACGTTAAAGCCGCAAAAATGCCATTTCGGTTACGAAGAACTAAAGTTCCTTGGACATGTCGTAAGCGCAGAAGGCGTCCGTCCTGACCCTGAGAAAACCGCCGCTGTCGCAGCCTTCCCGACTCCTGCCGATAAGAAAAGTGTGCGGCGGTTTCTTGGTCTATGCGCGTACTACCGGCGCTTTATAGGCAATTTTTCGAAAATTGCCGAACCATTAACTAGACTCACTAGAGACGATACGCCGTTCGTTTGGAGTGCTGAACAAGAATCAGCATTCACAGAGCTTCGGCTTCGCCTGGCATCACCACCTGTTCTTGGACATTTCGACGAGGAAGCCGAAACAGAAATTCATACCGACGCCAGTAACGTCGGTCTGGGCGCGGTACTCGTCCAACGGCAGGAGGGAATTGAAAAGGTTATCGCCTACGCAAGCCGAACCCTAACACGCCCGGAGTCAAACTACAGTACCACGGAGAAGGAGTGCCTTGCTGTCGTGTGGGCAATTGCTAAGTTTCGACCTTACCTTTACGGCCGTCCATTCAGAGTAGTGACGGATCATCACTCGCTGTGCTGGCTTGCGAACCTCAGAGACCCCTCCGGACGACTGGCAAGGTGGAGCCTACGTCTGCAGGAGTACGACGTCACTATCGTGTACAAGTCCGGTCGTGCACACGAAGATGCGGACACGTTGTCACGCGCGCCAGTTGAGCCTGCCGCTCAGAGCTTCGAAGAGGACTGCCCTTTCCTTGGCTCCGTAAGCGTAACAGACTTGGCTTCACGGCAGCGAGCAGATGCTCAATTGCGACCTATCATTGAACATCTAGAGGGCCGCAACGTATCACTGCCCCAGCATATAACTCGCGGATTGTCATCCTTCTGCTTACGACAGGGCGTGTTGTACAAGAAGAACGCAGCCGCCAGCAACAAAACTTACCTGTTGGTCGTCCCCGCAGAGCTGCGTGAGGAAATTCTATTTGCCTGCCACAACGAGCCTCCATCGGGCCATCTGGGCATCACCCGAACCATCGCTAGGGTACGAAAGTCTTACTACTGGCCGAAACTTGCCGCTTGCGTTAAACAGTACGTTCAAGCCTGCCGCGAATGCCAGCGCCGAAAATCCCCATCTGTTAAGCCTGCGGGATTACTTCACCCTATCGAGCCACCCAGAACACCCTTCGATCAAGTCGGCATGGACCTCCTGGGTCCGTTTCCCTTGTCATCTTCCGGCAACAAGTGGATAATCGTCGCTACAGATTATCTAACCCGCTATGCTGAAACTAAGGCGCTTCCTAAAAGCACGGCTTGTGAAGTTGCTCAGTTTTTCATCGAGAGAATTGTATTACGCCACGGTGCTCCATCCTGTGTCATCACAGACCGAGGAACAGCGTTTACAGCAAGGCTCCTTGAACAAGTTTTTCAGTTAAGTTACTCCACGCATCGCAAGACAACAGCGTATCACCCTCAGACAAATGGACTGACCGAGCGGCTTAACAAAACGATGACTGATATGCTGTCTATGTACATAGACGTACAGCACAAGACGTGGGATGAAATACTGCCTTACGTAACATTCGCGTATAATACCGCTACGCAAGAGACCACACGATTCACTCCGTTTCGTCTTCTATACGGTCGGGACGTTCAGACGATGTTGGACGCAATGCTCCCATGCGACATTGACAACATCGAGAATCTCGACGAAGATGCTGAGTGTTTCGTGCAACGAGCCGAGGAAGCACGTCAACTAGCCCGCGTAAACATCAAGAAACAACAAGGCGTCGATGCACAGCGCTACAACCGCTGCCACAGACAAGTCGATTATAAACCAGGTGACCAGGTGTTGGTTTGGACCCCTGTGCGCTGCAAAGGTCTCTCTGAGAAGCTTCTCAGTCGGTATTTTGGCCCGTACAAAGTGCTACGACAAGTGAGCGACGTCAATTACGAAGTCCTTCCGGACGGAAGCCAACCACCCCGACGCCGACAGCTACGACCCGAGATTGTGCACGTGGTGCGGTTAAAACCGTACCACACACTGTGACAATGTTTTTTTTTTACGATACACGCTTCGTTTAGCATCGAGGCGATGCTCTTCAGGGAGGAGGGGCAGTGCCGCGCGCTTGATCTGCCAGCGCAAAAGAGGCAGACGAAGTGGCAGTTCCCCTCGTGCCATTGTTCTGTTTTTGGCTGCGCTGAGCCGACCGCTCTTCGGACTTTTGGTGAGGACGCCTTAAAAACGTCTCCTGTCTCTTTAACGTGACAATATGAACCGTCGTAAAACCGCATTAAACAATGTCAATTACTGAGATGCAGTGTTTTTCACCATTAAATGTGGGGAACTGCGATATTTAATGTGAAAGCGCTTGCAACCGTCGTTAGGTTAGGTTAGGTTAGGTTAGGTTTGGTTAGGTTAGGTTAGGTTAGGTTAGGTTAGGTTAGATTAGGTTAGGTTGGGTTGAGTTTAGGTTAGGTTGGGTTGGGTTGGGTTAGGTTAGTTTAGGTTAGGTTAGGTTAGGTTAAGTTGGGTTGGGTTAGGTTAGGTTAGGTAAGGTTAGGTTAGGTTAGGTTAGGTTAAGGTATGAACCGTCGTAAAACCGCATTAAACAATGTCACTTAGTGAGAGGCAGTGTTTTTCACCTTTACAAGTTGGGAACTGTGATATCTAATGTGAAAGTGCTTGAAACCGTCGTAATGTTGTAGAAAGCAATGCAAAGTAGCGAGTAAAACGTTTTCTAACGATAGAAGTGCGAAGGTCATGTTAGGTTGAGTTATGTTAGTTTAAGCTAGGTAGCGTCGTGAAACTACCAAAAACAACGTCATCTAACGAGATAGTGTTGTTTTATTGCGAGTACGAAACTGCGATAGGTGAAATGTTGTGAAAGCACACAAAACGGCATGAACAAGCCAAATACTGCGTGTTGTACCGTTACAAGTGCGAAACTGCTATGTTGTGATATTCTCGTTAAAGCGCATGCAAGCATCGTGAAACCTTAAAGAACGATGTCATTTAGCGAGATACAGCATTCTGTACTGCAATAAGTTGGTGAAAAACTGTGAGGTTATGCAAATATCCTAATTGTGAACGAAACAGTGTAATAGAGCGTTTTTTAATACAAGTGCGAATGTTAGGTTAGGTTAAGATATGAACCGTCGTAAAACCGCATTAAACAATGTCACTTAGTGAGATGCAGTGTTTTTCACCATTACAAGTTGGGAACTACGATATCTAATGTGAAAGCGCATGAAACCGTCGTAATCTTGTAGAAAACATTGAAGTGGCGAGTAAAACGTTTTCTAACGATAGAAGTGCGAAGGTTAGGTTAGGTTAGGTTAGTTTAAGCTAGGTAGGGTCGTGAAACTACCAAAAACGACGTCATCTAAGGAGATAGTGTTGTTTTATAGCGAGTATTAAACTGCGATAGGTGAAATGTTGTGAAAGCACACAAAACGGCATGAACAAGCCAAATACTGCGTGTTCTACCGTTACAAGTGCGAAACTGCTATATTGTGATATTCTCGTTAAAGCGCATGCAAGCATCGTGAAACCTTAAAGAACGATGTCATTTAGCGAGATACAGCGTTCTGTACTGCAATAAGTTAGTGAAAAACTGTGAGGTTATGCAAATATCGTAATTGTGAACGAAACAGTGTAATAGAGCGTTTTTCAATACAAGTGCGAATGTTAGGTTAGGTTAAGATATGAACCGTCGTAAAACCGCATTAAACAATGTCAATTACTGAGATGCAGTGTTTTTCACCATTAAAAGTGGGGAACTGCGATATTTAATGTGAAAGCGCTTGCAACCGTCGTTAGGTTAGGTTAGGTTAGGTTAGGTTAGGTTTGGTTAGGTTAGGTTAGGTTAGGTTAGGTTAGATTAGGTTAGGTTGGGTTGAGTTTAGGTTAGGTTGGGTTGGGTTGGGTTAGGTTAGTTTAGGTTAGGTTAGGTTAGGTTAAGTTGGGTTGGGTTAGGTTAGGTTAGGTAAGGTTAGGTTAGGTTAGGTTAGGTTAAGGTATGAACCGTCGTAAAACCGCATTAAACAATGTCACTTAGTGAGATGCAGTGTTTTTCACCTTTACAAGTTGGGAACTGTGATATCTAACGTGAAAGTGCTTGAAACCGTCGTAATGTTGTAGAAAGCAATGTAAAGTAGCGAGTAAAACGTTTTCTAACGATAGAAGTGCGAAGGTCATGTTAGGTTGAGTTATGTTAGTTTAAGCTAGGTAGCGTCGTGAAACTACCAAAAACAACGTCATCTAACGAGATAGTGTTGTTTTATTGCGAGTACGAAACTGCGATAGGTGAAATGTTGTGAAAGCACACAAAACGGCATGAACAAGCCAAATACTGCGTGTTGTACCGTTACAAGTGCGAAACTGCTATGTTGTGATATTCTCGTTAAAGCGCATGCAAGCATCGTGAAACCTTAAAGAACGATGTCATTTAGCGAGATACAGCGTTCTGTACTGCAATAAGTTGGTGAAAAACTGTGAGGTTATGCAAATATCCTAATTGTGAACGAAACAGTGTAATAGAGCGTTTTTTAATACAAGTGCGAATGTTAGGTTAAGATATGAACCGTCGTAAAACCGCATTAAACAATGTCACTTAGTGAGATGCAGTGTTTTTCACCATTACAAGTTGGGAACTGCGATATCTAATGTGAAAGCACTTGCAAACGTCGTTAGGTTAGGTTAGGTTAGGTTAGGTTACGTTAGGTTAGGTTAAGTTGGGTTGGGTTAGGTTAGGTTAGGTTAGGTAAGGTGGTTAGGTTAGGTTAGGTTAGGTTAAGGTATGAACCGTCGTAAAACCGCATTAAACAATGTCACTTAGTGAGATGCAGTGTTTTTCACCTTTACAAGTTGGGAACTGTGATATCTAATGTGAAAGTGCTTGAAACCGTCGTAATGTTGTAGAAAGCAATGTAAAGTAGCGAGTAAAACGTTTTCTAACGATAGAAGTGCGAAGGTCATGTTAGGTTGAGTTATGTTAGTTTAAGCTAGGTAGCGTCGTGAAACTACCAAAAACGACGTCATCTAACAAGATAGTGTTGTTTTATAGCGAGTATTAAACTGCGATAGGTGAAATGTTGTGAAAGCACACAAAACGGCATGAACAAGCCAAATACTGCGTGTTCTACCGTTACAAGTGCGAAACTGCTATATTGTGATATTCTCGTTAAATCGCATGCAAGCATCGTGAAACCTTAAAGAACAATGTCATTCAGCGAGATACAGCGTTCTGTACTGCAATAAGTTGGTGAAAAACTGTGAGGTTATGCAATTATCGTAATTGTGAACAAAACAGTGTAATAGAGCGTTTTTAGATACAAGTGCGAATGTTAGGTTAGGTTAAGATATGAACCGTCGTAAAACCGCATTAAACAATGTCAATTACTGAGATGCAGTGTTTTTCACCATTAAAAGTGGGGAACTGCGATATTTAATGTGAAAGCGCTTGCAACCGTCGTTAGGTTAGGTTAGGTTAGGTTAGGTTAGGTTAGGTTAGGTTAGGTTTGGTTAGGTTAGGTTAGGTTAGGTTAGGTTAGATTAGGTTAGGTTGGGTTGAGTTTAGGTTAGGTTGGGTTGGGTTGGGTTAGGTTAGTTTAGGTTAGGTTAGGTTAGGTTAGGTAAGGTTAGGTTAGGTTAGGTTAGGTTAAGGTATGAACCGTCGTAAAACCGCATTAAACAATGTCACTTAGTGAGATGCAGTGTTTTTCACCTTTACAAGTTGGGAACTGTGATATCTAATGTGAAAGTGCTTGAAACCGTCGTAATGTTGTAGAAAGCAATGTAAAGTAGCGAGTAAAACGTTTTCTAACGATAGAAGTGCGAAGGTCATGTTAGGTTGAGTTATGTTAGTTTAAGCTAGGTAGCGTCGTGAAACTACCAAAAACAACGTCATCTAACGAGATAGTGTTGTTTTATTGCGAGTACGAAACTGCGATAGGTGAAATGTTGTGAAAGCACACAAAACGGCATGAACAAGCCAAATACTGCGTGTTGTACCGTTACAAGTGCGAAACTGCTATGTTGTGATATTCTCGTTAATGCGCATGCAAGCATCGTGAAACCTTAAAGAACGATGTCATTTAGCGAGATACAGCATTCTGTACTGCAATAAGTTGGTGAAAAACTGTGAGGTTATGCAAATATCCTAATTGTGAACGAAACAGTGTAATAGAGCGTTTTTTAATACAAGTGCGAATGTTAGGTTAGGTTAAGGTATGAACCGTCGTAAAACCGCATTAAACAATGTCACTTAGTGAGATGCAGTGTTTTTCACCTTTACAAGTTGGGAACTGTGATATCTAATGTGAAAGTGCTTGAAACCGTCGTAATGTTGTAGAAAGCAATGTAAAGTAGCGAGTAAAACGTTTTCTAACGATAGAAGTGCGAAGGTCATGTTAGGTTGAGTTATGTTAGTTTAAGCTAGGTAGCGTCGTGAAACTACCAAAAACGACGTCATCTAACAAGATAGTGTTGTTTTATAGCGAGTATTAAACTGCGATAGGTGAAATGTTGTGAAAGCACACAAAACGGCATGAACAAGCCAAATACTGCGTGTTCTACCGTTACAAGTGCGAAACTGCTATATTGTGATATTCTCGTTAAATCGCATGCAAGCATCGTGAAACCTTAAAGAACAATGTCATTCAGCGAGATACAGCGTTCTGTACTGCAATAAGTTGGTGAAAAACTGTGAGGTTATGCAAATATCGTAATTGTGAACAAAACAGTGTAATAGAGCGTTTTTAGATACAAGTGCGAATGTTAGGTTAGGTTAAGATATGAACCGTCGTAAAACCGCATTAAACAATGTCAATTACTGAGATGCAGTGTTTTTCACCATTAAAAGTGGGGAACTGCGATATTTAATGTGAAAGCGCTTGCAACCGTCGTTAGGTTAGGTTAGGTTAGGTTAGGTTAGGTTAGGTTTGGTTAGGTTAGGTTAGGTTAGGTTAGGTTAGATTAGGTTAGGTTGGGTTGAGTTTAGGTTAGGTTGGGTTGGGTGTTGTTGGGTTGGGTTGGGTTTGGTTAGGTTGGGTTAGGTTAGGTTAGGTTACGTTAGGTTAGGTTAGGTTAGGACGTTAGCTTATGTTAGGTTAGGTTAGGTTACGTTAGGTTAGGTTAGGTCAGGTAAGGTTAGGTTACGTTAGAATAGGTTAGGTTAGGTTACGTTAGGTTAGGTTAAGTTAGGTTAGGTTAGGTTTGGTTAGGTTAGGTTAGCTTAGGTTAGGTTAAGTTGGGTTGGGTTGGGTTAGGTTGGGTTAGGTTAGGTTAGGTTAGGTTAGGTTGGGTTAGGTTAGTTTAGGTTAGGTTAGGTTAGGTTAGGTTAAGTTGGGTTGGGTTAGGTTAGGTTAGGTAAGGTTAGGTTAGGTTAGGTTAGGTTAAGGTATGAACCGTCGTAAAACCGCATTAAACAATGTCACTTAGTGAGATGCAGTGTTTTTCACCTTTACAAGTTGGGAACTGTGATATCTAATGTGAAAGTGCTTGAAACCGTCGTAATGTTGTAGAAAGCAATGTAAAGTAGCGAGTAAAACGTTTTCTAACGATAGAAGTGCGAAGGTCATGTTAGGTTGAGTTATGTTAGTTTAAGCTAGGTAGCGTCGTGAAACTACCAAAAACAACGTCATCTAACGAGATAGTGTTGTTTTATTGCGAGTACGAAACTGCGATAGGTGAAATGTTGTGAAAGCACACAAAACGGCATGAACAAGCCAAATACTGCGTGTTGTACCGTTAAAAGTGCGAAACTGCTATGTTGTGATATTCTCGTTAAAGCGCATGCAAGCATCGTGAAACCTTAAAGAACGATGTCATTTAGCGAGATACAGCGTTCTGTACTGCAATAAGTTGGTGAAAAACTGTGAGATTATGCAAATATCCTAATTGTGAACGAAACAGTGTAATAGAGCGTTTTTTAATACAAGTGCGAATGTTAGGTTAGGTTAAGATATGAACCGTCGTAAAACCGCATTAAACAATGTCACTTAGTGAGATGCAGTGTTTTTCACCATTACAAGTTGGGAACTGCGATATCTAATGTGAAAGCACTTGCAAACATCGTTAGGTTAGGTTAGGTTAGGTTAGGTTAGGTTACGTTAGGTTAGGTTAAGTTGGGTTGGGTTAGGTTAGGTTAGGTTAGGTAAGGTTAGGTTAGGTTAGGTTAGGTTAGGTTAAGGTATGAACCGCCGTAAAACCGCATTAAACAATGTCACTTAGTGAGATGCAGTGTTTTCACCATTACAAGTCGGGAACTGCGATATCTAATGTGAAAGCGCTTGCAAACGTCGTTAGGTTAGGTTAGGTTAGGTTAGGTTAGGTTAGGTTTGGTTAGGTTAGGTTAGGTTAGGTTAGGGTATGTTAGGTAAGGTTAGGTTAGGTTAGGTTGGGTTAGGTAAGGTTAGGTTAGGTTAAGATATGAACCGCGCTAAAACCGCATTAAACAATGTCACTTAGTGAGATGCTGTGTTTTCCACCATTACAAGTCGGGAACTGCGATATCTAATGTGAAAGCACTTGCAAACGTCGTTAGGTTAGGTTAGGTTAGGTTACGTTAGGTTAGGTTAAGTTGGGTTGGGTTAGGTTAGGTTAGGTTAGGTAAGGTTAGGTTAGGTTAGGTTAGGTTAGGTTAAGGTATGAACCGTCGTAAAACCGCATTAAACAATGTCACTTAGTGAGATGCAGTGTTTTTCACCTTTACAAGTTGGGAACTGTGATATCTAATGTGAAAGTGCTTGAAACCGTCGTAATGTTGTAGAAAGCAATGTAAAGTAGCGAGTAAAACGTTTTCTAACGATAGAAGTGCGAAGGTCATGTTAGGTTGAGTTATGTTAGTTTAAGCTAGGTAGCGTCGTGAAACTACCAAAAACGACGTCATCTAACAAGATAGTGTTGTTTTATAGCGAGTATTAAACTGCGATAGGTGAAATGTTGTGAAAGCACACAAAACGGCATGAACAAGCCAAATACTGCGTGTTCTACCGTTACAAGTGCGAAACTGCTATATTGTGATATTCTCGTTAAATCGCATGCAAGCATCGTGAAACCTTAAAGAACAATGTCATTCAGCGAGATACAGCGTTCTGTACTGCAATAAGTTGGTGAAAAACTGTGAGGTTATGCAAATATCGTAATTGTGAACAAAACAGTGTAATAGAGCGTTTTTAGATACAAGTGCGAATGTTAGGTTAGGTTAAGATATGAACCGTCGTAAAACCGCATTAAACAATGTCAATTACTGAGATGCAGTGTTTTTCACCATTAAAAGTGGGGAACTGCGATATTTAATGTGAAAGCGCTTGCAACCGTCGTTAGGTTAGGTTAGGTTAGGTTAGGTTAGGTTAGGTTTGGTTAGGTTAGGTTAGGTTAGGTTAGGTTAGATTAGGTTAGGTTGGGTTGAGTTTAGGTTAGGTTGGGTTGGGTGTTGGGTTGGGTTGGGTTGGGTTAGGTTGGGTTAGGTTAGGTTAGGTTACGTTAGGTTAGGTTAGGTTAGGTTACGTTAGCTTATGTTAGGTTAGGTTAGGTTACGTTAGGTTAGGTTAGGTCAGGTAAGGTTAGGTTACGTTAGAATAGGTTAGGTTAGGTTACGTTAGGTTAGGTTAAGTTAGGTTAGGTTAGGTTTGGTTAGGTTAGGTTAGGTTAGCTTAGGTTAGGTTAGGTTGGGTTGGGTTGTGTTAGGTTGGGTTAGGTTAGGTTAGGTTAGGTTAGGTTGGGTTAGGTTAGTTTAGGTTAGGTTAGGTTAGGTTAGGTTAAGTTGGGTTGGGTTAGGTTAGGTTAGGTAAGGTTAGGTTAGGTTAGGTTAGGTTAAGGTATGAACCGTCGTATAACCGCATTAAACAATGTCACTTAGTGAGATGCAGTGTTTTTCACCTTTACAAGTTGGGAACTGTGATATCTAATGTGAAAGTGCTTGAAACCGTCGTAATGTTGTAGAAAGCAATGTAAAGTAGCGAGTAAAACGTTTTCTAACGATAGAAGTGCGAAGGTCATGTTAGGTTGAGTTATGTTAGTTTAAGCTAGGTAACGTCGTGAAACTACCAAAAACAACGTCATCTAACGAGATAGTGTTGTTTTATTGCGAGTACGAAACTGCGATAGGTGAAATGTTGTGAAAGCACACAAAACGGCATGAACAAGCCAAATACTGCGTGTTCTACCGTTACAAGTGCGAAACTGCTATATTGTGATATTCTCGTTAAAGCGCATGCAAGCATCGTGAAACCTTAAAGAACGATGTCATTTAGCGAGATACAGCGTTCTGTACTGCAATAAGTTAGTGAAAAACTGTGAGGTTATGCAAATATCGTAATTGTGAACGAAACAGTGTAATAGAGCGTTTTTCAATACAAGTGCGAATGTTAGGTTAGGTTAAGATATGAACCGTCGTAAAACCGCATTAAACAATGTCAATTACTGAGATGCAGTGTTTTTCAACATTAGAAGTCGGGAACTACGATATCTAATGTGAAAGCGCATGAAACCGTCGTAATCTTGTAGAAAACATTGAAGTGGCGAGTAAAACGTTTTCTAACGATAGAAGTGCGAAGGTTAGGTTAGGTTAGGTTAGTTTAAGCTAGGTAGGGTCGTGAAACTACCGAAAACGACGTCATCTAACGAGATAGTGTTGTTTTATAGCGAGTATTAAACTGCGATAGGTGAAATGTTGTGAAAGCACACAAAACGGCATGAACAAGCCAAATACTGCGTGTTCTACCGTTACAAGTGCGAAACTGCTATATTGTGATATTCTCGTTAAAGCGCATGCAAGCATCGTGAAACCTTAAAGAACGATGTCATTTAGCGAGATACAGCGTTCTGTACTGCAATAAGTTAGTGAAAAACTGAGGTTATGCAAATATCGTAATTGTGAACGAAACAGTGTAATAGAGCGTTTTTCAATACAAGTGCGAATGTTAGGTTAGGTTAAGATATTGTAACGGATATAACAACCTCACAACCGGGACGTCCTATTTACAAGGTTTAATAAGGGCGAACTTGTGCCCGAAGCCAAAAGAACTACACAGTAGCTGGGAGAAAGCAGCGAACGCTCGTCGTCCTCTTCTTCTCTTCTTTTCCGCTGCTCGGTAGCAGCTCGTGCACAGGCTGGGCCGGCTCGTGCCTTCCGGCGGGCTTCATGAGTCGTAGCGATGCCGTCAGCGTTCCTCTTTTAACAACGTCTGCGTTGTACTGCGCCTTAACAATTCCTCGTGGCATTATCCCCCCTCTCAAGCGGCATCGCCCCGATGCTTGCGATGAGGCTGTTTTTTTTTTTTTGTGTGTGCAAGTTTGTAAAAATGAGGTTGCAGTACGTCAAGGTATTGGGGTGGCTAGGTTTGGAATCGGTCGTAGTACGGTTTCATCCGTACAATGTGTACACGCTCCGTGGGATTGCGTCGCCTCGAATGCAGGTGGCCTGCAGGCTTGACTTCGTAGACGAGGTCATTGTGTCGCTGTACGATCTCGTAGGGGCCAAAATACCGGCAAATGAGTTTTTCGGAGAGGCCTCGTCGTCGTACTGGAGTCCATATCCAGACTTTGTCGCCAACGTCATATCGCGTGTCAAGTCTTCCTCGGTTGTAGCGGTCGGCATCGATGCGGTGTTGGTGGCGTATTCGGTATCTTGCTAACTGGCGGGCTTCTTCCGCTCTTTGTAGAAAGTCGTCAAGATCGGGGGGGTAGTCATCTTGGTCTATTGGTAACATAGCATCCAGTGTTGTGGTAACAGCACGACCGTAAACTAGTTCAAATGGGGTGATTTTGGTGGTCTCTTGCACAGCCGTATTGTAGGCGAAAGTGACGTATGGTAAAACTTCGTCCCACTTTTTGTGCTCGACATCCACATACATGGATATCATGTCCGCTAAAGTTCTGTTAAGGCGTTCGGTCAGGCCATTGCATTGAGGATGATATGCAGTGGTTTTCCTATGAACAGTGTGAGTCATGTTGAGCAGGCACTTCAAAAGTTGCGCCGTGAAAGCCGTTCCGCGATCGGTGATTACAACCGTTGGAGCGCCATGTCGCAGGACTATTTTGTGTACGAAGAATTGGGCCACTTCTGCTGCCGTTCCTCGTTCCAAAGAGTCTGTTTCGGCGTATCTAGTTAAATAATCAGTGGCCACAACGATCCATTTCTTGCCGAGTAAAGATGTCGGGAAGGGTCCAAGGAGGTCCATTCCAACTTGGCGGAAAGGCGCTTTCGGTGGATCTATAGGTTGTAGAAGGCCCGCTGGTTTAGAACGTGGTGTTTTTCGTCTTTGGCACTCGCGGCATGTTTTGACGTAGTGTTGCACTGAAGCTAGTAGCTTGGGCCAATAATAATGGAGACTGATCCTTGCAAGCGTTCGCGTCACACCCAAATGTCCAGATGTGGGCTCATCGTGACACGCTCGAAGTATTTCTTGTCGCATAGTTGCTGGAACGACAAGCAGGAACTTTTCGCGGTTGGGCTTGAAGTTTCTCTTGTAGAGAACGTTTCCTCGGAGGCAGAACAATGCGAGGCTTCGAGAAAATATACGGGGTACTTGTACGTCAATTCCTTGCAGGTGTTCGATAAGCGGGAGTAATTCTTTGTCTGTACGTTGGAGTTCGGCTATTTGAGTGGTCTCGACAATTCCTACGAACGGAAAGTCGTCTTCTTCTGATAGTGGTGTGTCTGTAGGAGCCCGTGACAAACAGTCGGCATCGGTATGTTTTTTGCCAGATCGGTATACGACGGTTATATCGTATTCTTGCAGTCTGAGGCTCCACCTTGCTAGTCGTCCAGATGGTTCCTTTATGTTCGCCAGCCAGCAAAGCGCATGGTGATCGCTGACTGCCTTGAATGGTCTACCATATAGGTACGGCCGAAATTTACTGATGGCCCAGACGACGGCAAGGCATTCTTTTTCCGTGGCCGAATAGTTTGTCTCTGCTTTTGTTAGAGTCCGACTGGCATAAGCTATCACTTTTTCTTCACCTTTCTGCCACTGTATTAGAACGCATCCAAGGCCGATGTTACTGGCATCTGTGTGTATTTCCGTGTCGGCTGTCTCATCAAAGTGAGAAAGAATCGGGGGGTTTTCTAACCTCTTTCTCAATTCGTTGAAGGCGCTTTGTTGCTCGTTTTGCCACTGGAAAGGCACATCTTCTCTCGTAAGTCTCGTTAAGGGTTCTGCGATCTTTGAAAAATTTCTCACAAATCGTCTATAGTACGCACATAGACCTAGAAATCTCCGTACTGACTTTTTGTCTGTTGGCACCGGAAACCTTGCGACGGCGGCCGTCTTATCAGGATCAGGGCGAACACCTTGGGCGCTGACGACATGCCCAAGAAAACGAAGCTCTTCGAAAGCTAATCGGCACTTCTCTGGCTTGATTGTCAAATCTGCCGAACGGATTGCCTCTAACACTGACCGAAGGCGCTTGATGTGCTCCTCAAATGTAGCCGCGAAGATGACCACGTCGTCTAGGTACACTAGGCAACACTGCCACTTCAATCCGGAAAGCACAGTGTCCATCATGCGTTGGAACGTTGCCGGCGCACACCAGAGACCAAACGGGAGAGCCTTAAATTCGTAAAGTCCGTCCGGGGTAACAAAAGCAGTCTTTTCGCGATCACGTTCATCAACCTCGATCTGCCAGTATCCACTTTTCAGATCTAGTGATGAGAAGAACTTGGCACACCGAAGTCGATCTAACGTGTCGTCGATGCGTGGAAGGGGATATACATCCCGTTTAGTCACAGCATTCAGTTTCCTGTAGTCGACACAAAACCGTAGCGTGTTATCCTTCTTCTTGACAAGCACCACGGGAGATGACCACGGGCTGTTAGAAGGCTGGATAACATCATCTTCAAGCATTTCTCGTACCTGCTTCTTGATGACTTCCCTTTCCTTAGGGGAAACACGATACGGGTGCTGGCATACCGGCCTGGTTGTCTCGTCCGTTATGATCCTGTGTTTTGTAATGCTCGTGCGCCGTACCTTTGAACTGTTGGAGAAACAGCTGCCAAATTCCCGCACGAGGTCGTATAGCTGTTGACGTTGAATCTCTGAAAGATTAGGATTTACGTATATTGTGTCGCAGGCATCAGATGGAAGTTTCACATTCGGTGACGTCGTTTCAAGACTGCATATTTCTGTCACTTCACAGAACTCATGAAGAAACGCTATTGCCGTCCCTTTTGCGATGTGCTGGAATTCGTTACCGAAATTCGTCAAGAGGATGTCTGTGCACCCGTTTCGCAGCTGGATAATCCCTCGTGCCACACAAACGCCTCTTTTCAAGAAAACATCCACGTTGCTCTCCGCCACACCCTCGTAGTCGCTGAATGCATCATTATGCACGAGAACCATTATACTGCTCCGTGGCGGTACAGTCACATCATCGTCGACGACGCGCAGTGGAGTGGTACATCGTTCATCTGATCGTGCTACCTTTAAAGCTTGCTCCGTCGAAAAGGACACGCTCGACCTCTGTAAATTGATAATCGCACCATTAGCTTGTAGGAAATCCATTCCCAGTATCACTTCCCTCGAGCACACAGGCAGGACGACAAAGTCACCGACGTAAGTGAAGCCCCGTATCATGACCCTTGCGGTACATCGGCCGGAAGGGGTTATGAGGTGACCACCTGCAGTACGTACTTGAGGTCCACCCCATTCGGTCAGAACTTTCTTGAGTCGCTTCGCTAATTCGTAACTTATCACAGAATAATCCGCACCAGTATCGATCAAAGCATTGAGCTCTAGTCCGTCAATCACCAACGGCAAGTCTGAAGTAATTTTCTCTGTACTGCACTCCTTTACCTGGAAACAGTCGTCGTTATCAGGCTCGTACCGCAGTGGAGGATCTTCACATCCCAAGTCGCCAGCGGCCTCGCCTCCACAGGTCGCCCTCTTCAGTTTCCCGGATTTGGGCTAGGCGAACGCTGCCTAGACGTGCTTGGGAAGGGACGTGGGCTAGACGAGCGGTAGCGCATAGGGGATGGTGAGCGTGGTTGATGACGACGAGGCGGGTCAAATTCCCGACGTGAGCATAGGTATTCTTCAATCTCGGAAGGTCTTTCGCCGTTTCGCGGACACGGTGCATTGATGGCGAATCCCCTAAGACCAGCTTGACGATATCGGCAGAATCGGTACAGGTGGCCAGCCTCTCCACAGTGGAAACACAAGGGCCTACGTGTGGCATCTCGCCACACATCGCTCTTCCGTGGCATCATCTCTCTCGCACGAGGTGGAGTGCGTGTTGCCTCTACGATTTCAGGCGGGCTGCGCATTGTCTGCACATAAGTACTTGGTGTCTCGATCGGCGAACAGTGCAGAGTAGGTCGCCTGAGCACCTCGGAGTACGTTACCGCCCGTCGTGTCGCCGGCACATCCCTCCGCGGCTCCCGCATGGCCTGTCGAATTTCGTCTCGGACAACTTCAGCAAGAGACAGCTCGGGGGTGACATCAGGTGACTGCAGTTTCCTTAATTCTTCCCTGACAACAGACCGGACGAGCTCGCGCAATGTGTCAAGATTATCCACGACGCCTGCTGAGTAGACTCCTGCGGATGCACCGGCTACGTCGCGGTTGTACTGTCGGGCTCTCTGCTGAAGCGTCGTTTCGATGGTTGTTGCTTCCGACCGAAACTCAGCAACAGTACGGGGCGGATTGCGGATGAGTCCCGCGAACAATTCTTGCTTTACCCCGTGCATGAGGTGGCGCACTTTCTTGTCTTCCGTCATGCCAGGATCAGCTCGCTTGAAAAGGCGGGACATGTCTTCGATGTACATCGCGACAGTTTCGTTCGTTCGTTGAATCCGTGTGCGGAGAGCTGCTTCCGCCTTTTCCCGGCGATCACTGTTGGCGAACGTACTCAGTAGCTGCCGCCGAAACTCTTGCCACGACGTCAGAGATGCCTCGTGGTTTTCGTACCACACTCGTGCAGAGTCTTCCAACGCAATGTAGACGTTACGCAGCTTGCCTTCCTCGTTCCACTGATTTAGATTTCCCACTCTCTCGAAATGCTCTAACCAGTCTTCGGCGTCCTCGTATGGGTCACCATGAAACACCTTTGGGATGACCGGTTGGCTTACGATGAGTTGTGCCGGCGTAACTTGGCTCGTCATGGTGGTGGCGGCGCTTGTCTCCGTCACCGATGCCCTTGATACAGAAGGGAGTGGCCCAAATTCTGGCAACTCTCCTCGGATACGGCGGCTGACTCGTTGGTGCACCGGTGTAAGCTCCACTGGTTGCGGCTGGTCAGTGCTTGGACTTCGCTCTTGCGTGGGGCTCGGAATCATTTACCCAGCACCTCCACCAGAAAATGTAACGGATATAACAACCTCACAACCGGGACGTCCTATTTACAAGGTTTAATAAGGGCGAACTTGTGCCCGAAGCCAAAAGAACTACACAGTAGCTGGGAGAAAGCAGCGAACGCTCGTCGTCCTCTTCTTCTCTTCTTTTCCGCTGCTCGGTAGCAGCTCGTGCACAGGCTGGGCCGGCTCGTGCCTTCCGGCGGGCTTCATGAGTCGTAGCGATGCCGTCAGCGTTCCTCTTTTAACAACGTCTGCGTTGTACTGCGCCTTAACAATTCCTCGTGGCAATATGAACCGTCGTAAAACCGCATTAAACAATGTCAATTACTGAGATGCAGTGTTTTTCACCATTAAAAGTGGGGAACTGCGATATTTAATGTGAAAGCGCTTGCAACCGTCGTTAGGTTAGGTTAGGTTAGGTTAGGTTAGGTTTGGTTAGGTTAGATAGGGGTTAGGTTAGGTTAGATTAGGTTAGGTTGGGTTGAGTTTAGGTTAGGTTGGGTTGGGTTGGGTTAGGTTAGTTTAGGTTAGGTTAGGTTAGGTTAAGTTGGGTTGGGTTAGGTTAGGTTAGGTAAGGTTAGGTTAGGTTAGGTTAGGTTAAGGTATGAACCGTCGTAAAACCGCATTAAACAATGTCACTTAGTGAGATGCAGTGTTTTTCACCTTTACAAGTTGGGAACTGTGATATCTAACGTGAAAGTGCTTGAAACCGTCGTAATGTTGTAGAAAGCAATGTAAAGTAGCGAGTAAAACGTTTTCTAACGATAGAAGTGCGAAGGTCATGTTAGGTTGAGTTATGTTAGTTTAAGCTAGGTAGCGTCGTGAAACTACCAAAAACAACGTCATCTAACGAGATAGTGTTGTTTTATTGCGAGTACGAAACTGCGATAGGTGAAATGTTGTGAAAGCACACAAAACGGCATGAACAAGCCAAATACTGCGTGTTGTACCGTTACAAGTGCGAAACTGCTATGTTGTGATATTCTCGTTAAAGCGCATGCAAGCATCGTGAAACCTTAAAGAACGATGTCATTTAGCGAGATACAGCGTTCTGTACTGCAATAAGTTGGTGAAAAACTGTGAGGTTATGCAAATATCCTAATTGTGAACGAAACAGTGTAATAGAGCGTTTTTTAATACAAGTGCGAATGTTAGGTTAGGTTAAGATATGAACCGTCGTAAAACCGCATTAAACAATGTCACTTAGTGAGATGCAGTGTTTTTCACCATTACAAGTTGGGAACTGCGATATGTAATGTGAAAGCACTTGCAAACGTCGTTAGGTTAGGTTAGGTTAGGTTAGGTTAGGTTACGTTAGGTTAGGTTAAGTTGGGTTGGGTTAGGTTAGGTTAGGTTAGGTAAGGTGGTTAGGTTAGGTTAGGTTAGGTTAAGGTATGAACCGTCGTAAAACCGCATTAAACAATGTCACTTAGTGAGATGCAGTGTTTTTCACCTTTACAAGTTGGGAACTGTGATATCTAATGTGAAAGTGCTTGAAACCGTCGTAATGTTGTAGAAAGCAATGTAAAGTAGCGAGTAAAACGTTTTCTAACGATAGAAGTGCGAAGGTCATGTTAGGTTGAGTTATGTTAGTTTAAGCTAGGTAGCGTCGTGAAACTACCAAAAACGACGTCATCTAACAAGATAGTGTTGTTTTATAGCGAGTATTAAACTGCGATAGGTGAAATGTTGTGAAAGCACACAAAACGGCATGAACAAGCCAAATACTGCGTGTTCTACCGTTACAAGTGCGAAACTGCTATATTGTGATATTCTCGTTAAATCGCATGCAAGCATCGTGAAACCTTAAAGAACAATGTCATTCAGCGAGATACAGCGTTCTGTACTGCAATAAGTTGGTGAAAAACTGTGAGGTTATGCAAATATCGTAATTGTGAACAAAACAGTGTAATAGAGCGTTTTTAGATACAAGTGCGAATGTTAGGTTAGGTTAAGATATGAACCGTCGTAAAACCGCATTAAACAATGTCAATTACTGAGATGCAGTGTTTTTCACCATTAAAAGTGGGGAACTGCGATATTTAATGTGAAAGCGCTTGCAACCGTCGTTAGGTTAGGTTAGGTTAGGTTAGGTTAGGTTAGGTTAGGTTAGGTTTGGTTAGGTTAGGTTAGGTTAGGTAAGGTTAGGTTAGATTAGGTTAGGTTGGGTTGGGTTGGGTTAGGTTAGTTTAGGTTAGGTTAGGTTAGGTTAGGTAAGGTTAGGTTAGGTTAGGTTAGGTTAAGGTATGAACCGTCGTAAAACCGCATTAAACAATGTCACTTAGTGAGATGCAGTGTTTTTCACCTTTACAAGTTGGGAACTGTGATATCTAATGTGAAAGTGCTTGAAACCGTCGTAATGTTGTAGAAAGCAATGTAAAGTAGCGAGTAAAACGTTTTCTAACGATAGAAGTGCGAAGGTCATGTTAGGTTGAGTTATGTTAGTTTAAGCTAGGTAGCGTCGTGAAACTACCAAAAACAACGTCATCTAACGAGATAGTGTTGTTTTATTGCGAGTACGAAACTGCGATAGGTGAAATGTTGTGAAAGCACACAAAACGGCATGAACAAGCCAAATACTGCGTGTTGTACCGTTACAAGTGCGAAACTGCTATGTTGTGATATTCTCGTTAAAGCGCATGCAAGCATCGTGAAACCTTAAAGAACGATGTCATTTAGCGAGATACAGCGTTCTGTACTGCAATAAGTTGGTGAAAAACTGTGAGGTTATGCAAATATCCTAATTGTGAACGAAACAGTGTAATAGAGCGTTTTTTAATACAAGTGCGAATGTTAGGTTAGGTTAAGATATGAACCGTCGTAAAACCGCATTAAACAATGTCACTTAGTGAGATGCAGTGTTTTTCACCATTACAAGTTGGGAACTGCGATATCTAATGTGAAAGCACTTGCAAACGTCGTTAGGTTAGGTTAGGTTAGGTTAGGTTAGGTTACGTTAGGTTAGGTTAAGTTGGGTTGGGTTAGGTTAGGTTAGGTTAGGTAAGGTTAGGTTAGGTTAGGTTAGGTTAGGTTAAGGTATGAACCGTCGTAAAACCGCAATAAACAATGTCACTTAGTGAGATGCAGTGTTTTTCACCTTTACAAGTTGGGAACTGTGATATCTAATGTGAAAGTGCTTGAAACCGTCGTAATGTTGTAGAAAGCAATGTAAAGTAGCGAGTAAAACGTTTTCTAACGATAGAAGTGCGAAGGTCATGTTAGGTTGAGTTATGTTAGTTTAAGCTAGGTAGCGTCGTGAAACTACCAAAAACGACGTCATCTAACAAGATAGTGTTGTTTTATAGCGAGTATTAAACTGCGATAGGTGAAATGTTGTGAAAGCACACAAAACGGCATGAACAAGCCAAATACTGCGTGTTCTACCGTTACAAGTGCGAAACTGCTATATTGTGATATTCTCGTTAAATCGCATGCAAGCATCGTGAAACCTTAAAGAACAATGTCATTCAGCGAGATACAGCGTTCTGTACTGCAATAAGTTGGTGAAAAACTGT
>NW_027464610.1:2482500-2490000 GCF_043290135.1 Rhipicephalus microplus | reverse complement strand
GTTGTAGAAAGCAATGTAAAGTAGCGAGTAAAACGTTTTCTAACGATAGAAGTGCGAAGGTCATGTTAGGTTGAGTTATGTTAGTTTAAGCTAGGTAGCGTCGTGAAACTACCAAAAACGACGTCATCTAACAAGATAGTGTTGTTTTATAGCGAGTATTAAACTGCGATAGGTGAAATGTTGTGAAAGCACACAAAACGGCATGAACAAGCCAAATACGGCGTGTTCTACCGTTACAAGTGCGAAACTGCTATATTGTGATATTCTCGTTAAATCGCATGCAAGCATCGTGAAACCTTAAAGAACAATGTCATTCAGCGAGATACAGCGTTCTGTACTGCAATAAGTTGGTGAAAAACTGTGAGGTTATGCAAATATCGTAATTGTGAACAAAACAGTGTAATAGAGCGTTTTTAGATACAAGTGCGAATGTTAGGTTAGGTTAAGATATGAACCGTCGTAAAACCGCATTAAACAATGTCAATTACTGAGATGCAGTGTTTTTCACCATTAAAAGTGGGGAACTGCGATATTTAATGTGAAAGCGCTTGCAACCGTCGTTAGGTTAGGTTAGGTTAGGTTAGGTTAGGTTAGGTTTGGTTAGGTTAGGTTAGGTTAGGTTAGGTTAGATTAGGTTAGGTTGGGTTGAGTTTAGGTTAGGTTGGGTTGGGTGTTGTTGGGTTGGGTTGGGTTGGGTTAGGTTGGGTTAGGTTAGGTTAGGTTACGTTAGGTTAGGTTAGGTTAGGTTACGTTAGCTTATGTTAGGTTAGGTTAGGTTACGTTAGGTTAGGTTAGGTCAGGTAAGGTTAGGTTACGTTAGAATAGGTTAGGTTAGGTTACGTTAGGTTAGGTTAAGTTAGGTTAGGTTAGGTTTGGTTAGGTTAGGTTAGGTTAGCTTAGGTTAGGTTAGGTTGGGTTGGGTTGGGTTAGGTTGGGTTAGGTTAGGTTAGGTTAGGTTAGGTTGGGTTAGGTTAGTTTAGGTTAGGTTAGGTTAGGTTAGGTTAAGTTGGGTTGGGTTAGGTTAGGTTAGGTAAGGTTAGGTTAGGTTAGGTTAGGTTAAGGTATGAACCGTCGTATAACCGCATTAAACAATGTCACTTAGTGAGATGCAGTGTTTTTCACCTTTACAAGTTGGGAACTGTGATATCTAATGTGAAAGTGCTTGAAACCGTCGTAATGTTGTAGAAAGCAATGTAAAGTAGCGAGTAAAACGTTTTCTAACGATAGAAGTGCGAAGGTCATGTTAGGTTGAGTTATGTTAGTTTAAGCTAGGTAGCGTCGTGAAACTACCAAAAACAACGTCATCTAACGAGATAGTGTTGTTTTATTGCGAGTACGAAACTGCGATAGGTGAAATGTTGTGAAAGCACACAAAACGGCATGAACAAGCCAAATACTGCGTGTTCTACCGTTACAAGTGCGAAACTGCTATATTGTGATATTCTCGTTAAATCGCATGCAAGCATCGTGAAACCTTAAAGAACAATGTCATTCAGCGAGATACAGCGTTCTGTACTGCAATAAGTTGGTGAAAAACTGTGAGGTTATGCAAATATCGTAATTGTGAACAAAACAGTGTAATAGAGCGTTTTTAGATACAAGTGCGAATGTTAGGTTAGGTTAAGATATGAACCGTCGTAAAACCGCATTAAACAATGTCAATTACTGAGATGCAGTGTTTTTCACCATTAAAAGTGGGGAACTGCGATATTTAATGTGAAAGCGCTTCCAACCGTCGTTAGGTTAGGTTAGGTTAGGTTAGGTTAGGTTAGGTTAGGTTAGGTTTGGTTAGGTTAGGTTAGGTTAGGTTAGGTTAGGTTAGATTAGGTTAGGTTGGGTTGAGTTTAGGTTAGGTTGGGTTGGGTTGGGTTAGGTTAGTTTAGGTTAGGTTAGGTTAGGTTAAGTTGGGTTGGGTTAGGTTAGGTTAGGTAAGGTTAGGTTAGGTTAGGTTAGGTTAAGGTATGAACCGTCGTAAAACCGCAATAAACAATGTCACTTAGTGAGATGCAGTGTTTTTCACCTTTACAAGTTGGGAACTGCGATATCTAATGTGAAAGCGCTTGAAACCGTCGTAATGTTGTAGAAAGCAATGTAAAGTAGCGAGTAAAACGTTTTCTAACGATAGAAGTGCGAAGGTTATGTTAGGTTGAGTTATGTTAGTTTAAGCTAGGTAGCGTCGTGAAACCACCAAAAACGACGTCATCTAACGAGATAGTGTTGTTTTATTGCGAGTACGAAACTGCGATAGGTAAAATGTTGTGAAAGCACACAAAACGGCATGAACAAGCCAAATACTGCGTGTTGTACCGTTACAAGTGCGAAAGTGCTATGTTGTGACATTCTCGGTAAAGCGCATGCAAGTATCGTGAAACCTTAAAGAACGATGTCATTTAGCGAGATACAGCGTTCTGTACTGCAATAAGTTGGTGAAAAACTGTGAGGTTATGCAAATATCGTAATTGTGAACAAAACAGTGTAATAGAGCGTGTTTAGATACAAGTGCGAATGTTAGGTTAGGTTGAGATATGAACCGTCGTAAAACCGCATTAAACAATGTCAATTACTGAGATGCAGTGTTTTTCACCATTAAAAGTGGGGAACTGCGATATTTAATGTGAAAGCGCTTGCAACCGTCGTTAGGTTAGGTTAGGCTAGGTTAGGTTAGGTTAGGTTTGGTTAGGTTAGGTTAGGTTAGGTTAGGTTAGGTTAGATTAGGTTAGGTTGGGTTGAGTTGGGTTAGGTTAGGTTAGGTTAGGTTAGGTTGGGTTAGGTTAGGTTAGGTTAGGTTAGGTTACGTTAGGTTAGGTTACGTTAGGTTAGGTTAGGTTAGGTTACGTTAGGTTAGGTTAGGTTAGGTAAGGATAATTTGGTTAGGTTAGGTAAGGTTAGGTTAGGTTAGGTTAGGTTGGGTTGGGTGTTGCTGGGTTGGGTTGGGTTGGGTTAGGTTGGGTTAGGTTAGGTTAGGTTACGTTAGGTTAGGTTAGGTTATGTTAGGTTATGTTAGGTTAGGTTAGGTTACGTTAGGTTAGGTTAGGTCAGGTAAGGTTAGGTTAAGTTAGGTTAGGTTAGGTTTGGTTAGGTTAGGTTAGGTTAGCTTAGGTTAGGTTAGGTTGGGTTGGGTTGGGTTGGGTTAGGTTGGGTTAAGTTAGGTTAGGTTGGGTTAGGTTAGTTTAGGTTAGGTTAGGTTAGGTTAAGTTGGGTTGGGTTAGGTTAGGTTAGGTTAGGTAAGGTTAGGTTAGGTTAGGTTAGGTTAGGTTAAGGTATGAACCGTCGTAAAACCGCATTAAACAATGTCACTTAGTGAGATGCAGTGTTTTTCACCTTTACAAGTTGGGAACTGTGATATCTAATGTGAAAGCGCTTGAAACCGTCGTAATGTTGTAGAAAGCAATGTAAAGTAGCGAGTAAAACGTTTTCTAACGATAGAAGTGCGAAGGTCATGTTAGGTTAGGTTAGTTTAAGCTAGGTAGCGTCGTGAAACTACCAAAAACAACGTCATCTAACGAGATAGTGTTGTTTTATTGCGAGTACGAAACTGCGATAGGTGAAATGTTGTGAAAGCACACAAAACGGCATGAACAAGCCAAATACTGCGTGTTGTACCGTTACAAGTGCGAAACTGCTATGTTGTGATATTCTCGTTAAAGCGCATGCAAGCATCGTGAAACCTTAAAGAACGATGTCATTTAGCGAGATACAGCGTTCTGTACTGCAATAAGTTGGTGAAAAACTGTGAGGTTATGCAAATATCCTAATTGTGAACGAAACAGTGTAATAGAGCGTTTTTTAATACAAGTGCGAATGTTAGGTTAGGTTAAGATATGAACCGTCGTAAAACCGCATTAATCAATGTCACTTAGTGAGATGCAGTGTTTTTCACCATTACAAGTCGGGAACTGCGATATCTAATGTGAAAGCGCTTGCAAACGTCGTTAGGTTAGGTTAGGTTAGGTTAGGTTAGGTTACGTTAGGTTAGGTTAGGTTAGGTTTGGTTAGGTTAGGTTAGGTTAGGTTAGGTTAGGTTAGGGTATGTTAGGTAAGGTTTGGTTAGGTTAGGTTAGGTTAGGTTGGTTTAGGTAAGGTTAGGTTAGGTTAAGATATGAACCGCGCTAAAACCGCGTTAAACAATGTCACTTAGTGAGATGCTGTGTTTTTCACCATTACAAGTCGGGAACTGCGATATCTAATGTGAAAGCGCATGAAACCGTCGTAATCTTGTAGAAAACATTGTAAAGTAGCGAATAAAACGTTTTCTAACGATAGAAGTGCGAAGGTTTGGTTGTTTGAGTTATGTTAGTTTAAGCTAGGTAGCGTCGTGAAACCACCAAAAACGACGTCATCTAACGAGATAGTGTTGTTTTAATGCGAGTACGAAACTGCGACAGGTAAAATGTTGTGAAAGCACTCAAAACGGCATGAACAAGCCAAATACTGCGTGTTGTACCGTTACAAGTGCGAAACTGCTATGTTGTGACATTCTCGGTAAAGCGCATGCAAGTATAGTGAAACCTTAAAGAACGATGTCATTTAGCGAGATACAGCGTTCTGTACTGTAATAAGTTGGTGAGAAACTGTGAGGTCAAGCAAATATCGTAATTGTGAACGAAACAGTGTAATTGAGCGTCTTTAGATACAAGTGCGAATGTTAGGTTGACATATCAACCGTCGTAAAACCGCATTAAACAAAGTCACTTAGTGAGATGTAGTGTTTTTCAACATTACAAGTCGGGAACTACGATATCTAATGTGAAAGCGCTTGAAACCGTCGTAATCTTGTAGAAAACATTGTAAAGTGACGAGTAAAACGTTTTCTAACGATAGAAGTGCGAAGGTTAGGTTAGGTTAGTTTAAGCTAGGTAGCGTCGTGAAACTACCAAAAACGACGTCATCTAACGAGATAGTGTTGTTTTATAGCGAGTATTAAACTGCGATAGGTGAAATGTTGTGGAAGCACACAAAACGACATGAACAAGCCAAATACTGCGTGTTCTACCGTTACAAGTGCGAAACTGCTATATTGTGATATTCTCGTTAAATCGCATGCAAGCATCGTGAAACCTTAAAGAACAATGTCATTTAGCGAGATACAGCGTTCTGTACTGCAATAAGTTGGTGAAAAACTGTGAGGTTATGCAAATATCGTAATTGTGAACAAAACAGTGTAATAGAGCGTGTTTAGATACAAGTGCGAATGTTAGGTTAGGTTGAGATATGAACCGTCGTAAAACCGCATTAAACAATGTCAATTACTGAGATGCAGTGTTTTTCACCATTAAAAGTGGGGAACTGCGATATTTATTGTGAAAGCGCTTGCAACCGTCGTTAGGTTAGGTTAGGCTAGGTTAGGTTAGGTTAGGTTTGGTTAGGTTAGGTTAGGTTAGGTTAGGTTAGGTTAGGTTAGATTAGGTTAGGTTGGGTTGAGTTGGGTTAGGTTAGGTTAGGTTAGGTTAGGTTGGGTTAGGTTAGGTTAGGTTAGGTTAGGTTACGTTAGGTTAGGTTACGTTAGGTTAGGTTAGGTTAGGTTACGTTAGGTTAGGTTAGGTTAGGTTAGGTTAGGTTGGGTTGGGTGTTGTTGGGTTGGGTTGGGTTGGGTTAGGTTGGGTTAGGTTAGGTTAGGTTACGTTAGGTTAGGTTAGGTTACGTTAGGTTATGTTAGGTTAGGTTAGGTTACGTTAGGTTAGGTTAGGTCAGGTAAGGTTAGGTTAAGTTAGGTTAGGTTAGGTTTGGTTAGGTTAGGTTAGGTTAGCTTAGGTTAGGTTAGGTTGGGTTGGGTTGGGTTGGGTTAGGTTGGGTTAGGTTAGGTTAGGTTGGGTTAGGTTAGTTTAGGTTAGGTTAGGTTAGGTTAGGTTAAGTTGGGTTGGGTTAGGTTAGGTTAGGTTAGGTAAGGTTAGGTTAGGTTAGGTTAGGTTAGGTTAAGGTATGAACCGTCGTAAAACCGCATTAAACAATGTCACTTAGTGAGATGCAGTGTTTTTCACCTTTACAAGTTGGGAACTGTGATATCTAATGTGAAAGCGCTTGAAACCGTCGTAATGTTGTAGAAAGCAATGTAAAGTAGCGAGTAAAACGTTTTCTAACGATAGAAGTGCGAAGGTCAGGTTAGGTTAGGTTAGTTTAAGCTAGGTAGCGTCGTGAAACTACCAAAAACAACGTCATCTAACGAGATAGTGTTGTTTTATTGCGAGTACGAAACTGCGATAGGTGAAATGTTGTGAAAGCACACAAAACGGCATGAACAAGCCAAATACTGCGTGTTGTACCGTTACAAGTGCGAAACTGCTATGTTGTGATATTCTCGTTAAAGCGCATGCAAGCATCGTGAAACCTTAAAGAACGATGTCATTTAGCGAGATACAGCGTTCTGTACTGCAATAAGTTGGTGAAAAACTGTGAGGTTATGCAAATATCCTAATTGTGAACGAAACAGTGTAATAGAGCGTTTTTTAATACAAGTGCGAATGTTAGGTTAGGTTAAGATATGAACCGTCGTAAAACCGCATTAATCAATGTCACTTAGTGAGATGCAGTGTTTTTCACCATTACAAGTCGGGAACTGCGATATCTAATGTGAAAGCGCTTGCAAACGTCGTTAGGTTAGGTTAGGTTAGGTTAGGTTAGGTTAGGTTACGTTAGGTTAGGTTAGGTTAGGTTTGGTTAGGTTAGGTTAGGTTAGGTTAGGTTAGGTTAGGTTAGGGTATGTTAGGTAAGGTTTGGTTAGGTTAGGTTAGGTTAGGTTGGTTTAGGTAAGGTTAGGTTAGGTTAAGATATGAACCGCGCTAAAACCGCGTTAAACAATGTCACTTAGTGAGATGCTGTGTTTTTCACCATTACAAGTCGGGAACTGCGATATCTAATGTGAAAGCGCATGAAACCGTCGTAATCTTGTAGAAAACATTGTAAAGTAGCGAATAAAACGTTTTCTAACGATAGAAGTGCGAAGGTTTGGTTGTTTGAGTTATGTTAGTTTAAGCTAGGTAGCGTCGTGAAACCACCAAAAACGACGTCATCTAACGAGATAGTGTTGTTTTAATGCGAGTACGAAACTGCGACAGGTAAAATGTTGTGAAAGCACTCAAAACGGCATGAACAAGCCAAATACTGCGTGTTGTACCGTTACAAGTGCGAAACTGCTATGTTGTGACATTCTCGGTAAAGCGCATGCAAGTATAGTGAAACCTTAAAGAACGATGTCATTTAGCGAGATACAGCGTTCTGTACTGTAATAAGTTGGTGAGAAACTGTGAGGTCAAGCAAATATCGTATTTGTGAACGAAACAGTGTAATTGAGCGTCTTTAGATACAAGTGCGAATGTTAGGTTGACATATCAACCGTCGTAAAACCGCATTAAACAAAGTCACTTAGTGAGATGTAGTGTTTTTCAACATTACAAGTCGGGAACTACGATATCTAATGTGAAAGCGCTTGAAACCTTCGTAATCTTGTAGAAAACATTGTAAAGTGGCGAGTAAAACGTTTTCTAACGATAGAAGTGCGAAGGT
>NW_027464610.1:2475000-2477500 GCF_043290135.1 Rhipicephalus microplus | reverse complement strand
CATTCTCGGTAAAGCGCATGCAAGTATCGTGAAACCTTAAAGAACGATGTCATTTAGCGAGATACAGCGTTCTGTACTGTAATAAGTTGGTGAGAAACTGTGAGGTCAAGCAAATATCGTAATTGTGAACGAAACAGTGTAATTGAGCGTCTTTAGATACAAGTGCGAATGTTAGGTTAGGTTGACATATCAACCGTCGTAAAACCGCATTAAACAATGTCACTTAGTGAGATGTAGTGTTTTTCAACATTACAAGTCGGGAACTACGATATCTAATGTGAAAGCGCATGAAACCGTCGTAATCTTGTAGAAAACATTGTAAAGTGACGAGTAAAACGTTTTCTAACGATAGAAGTGCGAAGGTTAGGTTAGGTTAGTTTAAGCTAGGTAGCGTCGTGAAACTACCAAAAACGACGTCATCTAACGAGATAGTGTTGTTTTATAGCGAGTATTAAACTGCGATAGGTGAAATGTTGTGAAAGCACACAAAACGACATGAACAAGCCAAATACTGCGTGTTCTACCGTTACAAGTGCGAAACTGCTATATTGTGATATTCTCGTTAAATCGCATGCAAGCATCGTGAAACCTTAAAGAACGATGTCATTTAGCGAGATACAGCGTTCTGTACTGCAATAAGTTGGTGAAAAACTGTGAGGTTATGCAAATATCCTAATTGTGAACGAAACAGTGTAATAGAGCGTTTTTTAATACAAGTGCGAATGTTAGGTTAGGTTAAGATATGAACCGTCGTAAAACCGCATTAATCAATGTCACTTAGTGAGATGCAGTGTTTTTCACCATTACAAGTCGGGAACTGCGATATCTAATGTGAAAGCGCTTGAAACCGTCGTAATCTTGTAGAAAACATTGTAAAGTGACGAGTAAAACGTTTTCTAACGATAGAAGTGCGAAGGTTAGGTTAGGTTAGTTTAAGCTAGGTAGCGTCGTGAAACTACCAAAAACGACGTCATCTAACGAGATAGTGTTGTTTTATAGCGAGTATTAAACTGCGATAGGTGAAATGTTGTGGAAGCACACAAAACGACATGAACAAGCCAAATACTGCGTGTTCTACCGTTACAAGTGCGAAACTGCTATATTGTGATATTCTCGTTAAATCGCATGCAAGCATCGTGAAACCTTAAAGAACAATGTCATTTAGCGAGATACAGCGTTCTGTACTGCAATAAGTTGGTGAAAAACTGTGAGGTTATGCAAATATCGTAATTGTGAACAAAACAGTGTAATAGAGCGTGTTTAGATACAAGTGCGAATGTTAGGTTAGGTTGAGATATGAACCGTCGTAAAACCGCATTAAACAATGTCAATTACTGAGATGCAGTGTTTTTCACCATTAAAAGTGGGGAACTGCGATATTTAATGTGAAAGCGCTTGCAACCGTCGTTAGGTTAGGTTAGGCTAGGTTAGGTTAGGTTAGGTTTGGTTAGGTTAGGTTAGGTTAGGTTAGGTTAGGTTAGATTAGGTTAGGTTGGGTTGAGTTGGGTTAGGTTAGGTTAGGTTAGGTTGGGTTAGGTTAGGTTAGGTTAGGTTAGGTTACGTTAGGTTAGGTTACGTTAGGTTAGGTTAGGTTAGGTTACGTTAGGTTAGGTTAGGTTAGGTAAGGATAATTTGGTTAGGTTAGGTAAGGTTAGGTTAGGTTAGGTTAGGTTGGGTTGGGTGTTGTTGGGTTGGGTTGGGTTGGGTTAGGTTGGGTTAGGTTAGGTTAGGTTACGTTAGGTTAGGTTAGGTTACGTTAGGTTATGTTAGGTTAGGTTAGGTTACGTTAGGTTAGGTTAGGTCAGGTAAGGTTAGGTTAAGTTAGGTTAGGTTAGGTTTGGTTAGGTTAGGTTAGGTTAGCTTAGGTTAGGTTAGGTTGGGTTGGGTTGGGTTGGGTTAGGTTGGGTTAGGTTAGGTTAGGTTGGGTTAGGTTAGTTTAGGTTAGGTTAGGTTAGGTTAAGTTGGGTTGGGTTAGGTTAGGTTAGGTTAGGTAAGGTTAGGTTAGGTTAGGTTAGGTTAGGTTAAGGTATGAACCGTCGTAAAACCGCATTAAACAATGTCACTTAGTGAGATGCAGTGTTTTTCACCTTTACAAGTTGGGAACTGTGATATCTAATGTGAAAGCGCTTGAAACCGTCGTAATGTTGTAGAAAGCAATGTAAAGTAGCGAGTAAAACGTTTTCTAACGATAGAAGTGCGAAGGTCATGTTAGGTTAGGTTAGTTTAAGCTAGGTAGCGTCGTGAAACTACCAAAAACAACGTCATCTAACGAGATAGTGTTGTTTTATTGCGAGTACGAAACTGCGATAGGTGAAATGTTGTGAAAGCACACAAAACGGCATGAACAAGCCAAATACTGCGTGTTGTACCGTTACAAGTGCGAAACTGCTATGTTGTGATATTCTCGTTAAAGCGCATGCAAGCATCGTGAAACCTTAAAGAACGATGTCATTTAGCGAGATACAGCGTTCTGTACTGCAATAAGTTGGTGAAAAACTGT
>NW_027464610.1:2417500-2470000 GCF_043290135.1 Rhipicephalus microplus | reverse complement strand
CGATATCTAATGTGAAAGCACTTGCAAACGTCGTTAGGTTAGGTTAGGTTAGGTTAGGTAAGGTTACGTTAGGTTAGGTTTGGTTAGGTTAGGTTAGGTTAAGTTGGGTTGGGTTAGGTTAGGTTAGGTTAGGTAAGGTTAGGTTAGGTTAGGTTAGGTTAGGTTAAGGTATGAACCGTCGTAAAACCGCAATAAACAATGTCACTTAGTGAGATGCAGTGTTTTTCACCTTTACAAGTCGGGAACTGCGATATCTAATGTGAAAGCGCATGAAACCGTCGTAATCTTGTAGAAAACATTGTAAAGTAGCGAATAAAACGTTTTCTAACGATAGAAGTGCGAAGGTTCGGTTAGTTTGAGTTATGTTAGTTTAAGCTAGGTAGCGTCGTGAAACCACCAAAAACGACGTCATCTAACGAGATAGTGTTGTTTTAATGCGAATACGAAACTGCGACAGGTAAAATGTTGTGAAAGCACTCAAAACGGCATGAACAAGCCAAATACTGCGTGTTGTACCGTTACAAGTGCGAAACTGCTATGTTGTGACATTCTCGGTAAAGCGCATGCAAGTATCGTGAAACCTTAAAGAACGATGTCATTTAGCGAGATACAGCGTTCTGTACTGTAATAAGTTGTTGAGAAACTGTGAGGTCAAGCAAATATCGTAATTGTGAACGAAACAGTGTAATTGAGCGTCTTTAGATACAAGTGCGAATGTTAGGTTAGGTTGACATATCAACCGTCGTAAAACCGCATTAAACAATGTCACTTAGTGAGATGTAGTGTTTTTCAACATTACAAGTCGGGAACTACGATATCTAATGTGAAAGCGCATGAAACAGTCGTAATCTTGTAGAAAACATTGTAAAGTTGCGAGTAAACGTTTTCTAACGATAGAAGTGCGAAGGTTAGGTTAGGTTAGGTTAGTTTAAGGTAGGTAGCGTCGTGAAACTACCAAAAACGACGTCATCTAACGAGATAATGTTGTTTTATTGCGAGTATTAAACTGCGATAGGTAAAATGTTGTGAGTGCACACAAAACGGCATGAACAAGCCAAATACTGCGTGTTCTACCGTTACAAGTGCGAAACTGCTATATTGTGATATTCTCGTTAAAGCGCATGCAAGCATCGTGAAACCATAAAGAACGATGTCATTTAGCGAGATACAGCGTTCTGTATTGCAATAAGTTGGTGAAAAACTGTGAGGTTATGCAAATATCGTAATTGGGAACGAAACAGTGTAATAGAGCGTTTTTCAATACAAGTACGAATGTTAGGTTAGGTTAAGATATGAACCGTCGTAAAACCGCATTAAACAATGTCACTTAGTGAGATGCAGTGTTTTTCACCATTACAAGTTGGGAACTGCGATATCTTTTGTGAAATCACTTGCAAACGTCGTTACGTTAGGTTAGGTTACGTTAGGTTAGGTTAGGTTACGTTAGGTTAGGTTTGGTTTGGTTAGGTTAGGTTAGGTTAGGTTATGTTAGGTTAGGTTGGGTTAGGTTAGGTTAGGTTACGTTAGGTTAAGGTATGAACCGTCGTAAAACCGCAATAAACAATGTCACTTAGTGAGATGCAGTGTTTTTCACCTTTACAAGTTGGGAACTGCGATATCTAATGTGAAAGCGCTTGAAACCGTCGTAATGTTGTAGAAAGCAATGTAGAGTAGCGAGTATAACGTTTTCTAACGATAGAAGTGCGAAGGTTATGTTAGGTTGAGTTATGTTAGTTTAAGCTAGGTAGCGTCGTGAAACCACCAAAAACGACGTCATCTAACGAGATAGTGTTGTTTTATTGCGAGTACGAAACTGCGATAGGTAAAATGTTGTGAAAGCACACAAAACGGCATGAACAAGCCAAATACTGCGTGTTGTACCGTTACAAGTGCGAAAGTGCTATGTTGTGACATTCTCGGTAAAGCGCATGCAAGTATCGTGAAACCTTAAAGAACGATGTCATTTAGCGAGATACAGCGTTCTGTACTGTAATAAGTTGGTGAGAAACTGTGAGGTCAAGCAAATATCGTAATTGTGAACGAAACAGTGTAATTGAGCGTCTTTAGATGCAAGTGCGAATGTTAGGTTAGGTTGACATATCAACCGTCGTAAAACCGCATTAAACAATGTCACTTAGTGAGATGTAGTGTTTTTCAACATTACAAGTCGGGAACTACGATATCTAATGTGAAAGCGCATGAAACCGTCGTAATCTTGTAGAAAACATTGTAAAGTGGCGAGTAAAACGTTTTCTAACGATAGAAGTGCGAAGGTTAGGTTAGGTTATGTTAGTTTAAGCTAGGTAGCGTCGTGAAACTACCAAAAACGACGTCATCTAACGAGATAGTGTTGTTTTATAGCGAGTATTAAACTGCGATAGGTGAAATGTTGTGAAAGCACACAAAACGGCATGAACAAGCCAAATACTGCGTGTTCTACCGTTACAAGTGCGAAACTGCTATATTGTGATATTCTCGTTAAATCGCATGCAAGCATCGTGAAACCTTAAAGAACAATGTCATTTAGCGAGATACAGCGTTCTGTACTGCAATAAGTTGGTGAAAAACTGTGAGGTTATGCAAATATCGTAATTGTGAACAAAACAGTGTAATAGAGCGTTTTTAGATACAAGTGCGAATGTTAGGTTAGGTTAAGATATGAACCGTCGTAAAACCGCATTAAACAATGTCAATTACTGAGATGCAGTGTTTTTCACCATTAAAAGTGGGGAACTGCGATATTTATAGTGAAAGCGCTTGCAACCGTCGTTAGGTTAGGTTAGGTTAGGTTAGGTTAGGTTAGGTTTGGTTAGGTTAGGTTAGGTTAGGTTAGGTTAGATTAGGTTAGGTTGGGTTGAGTTGGGTTAGGTTAGGTTAGGTTAGGTTGGGTTAGGTTAGGTTAGGTTAGGTTACGTTAGGTTAGGTTACGTTAGGTTAGGTTAGGTTAGGTTAGGTTACGTTACGTTAGGTTAGGTTAGGTTAGGTAAGGATAATTTGGTTAGGTTAGGTAAGGTTAGGTTAGGTTAGGTTAGGTTGGGTTGGGTGTTGTTGGGTTGGGTTGGGTTGGGTTAGGTTAGGTTAGGTTACGTTAGGTAAGGTTAGGTTAGGTTACGTTAGGTTATGTTAGGTTAGGTTAGGTTACGTTAGGTTAGGTTAGGTCAGGTAAGGTTAGGTTACGTTAGAATAGGTTAGGTTAGGTTACGTTAGGTTAGGTTAAGTTAGGTTAGGTTAGGTTTGGTTAGGTTAGGTTAGGTTAGGTTAGCTTAGGTTAGGTTAGGTTGGGTTGGGTTGGGTTGGGTTAGGTTGGGTTAGGTTAGGTTAGGTTGGGTTAGGTTAGTTTAGGTTAGGTTAGGTTAGGTTAGGTTAAGTTGGGTTGGGTTAGGTTAGGTTAGGTTAGGTAAGGTTAGGTTAGGTTAGGTTAGGTTAGGTTAAGGTATGAACCGTCGTAAAACCGCATTAAACAATGTCACTTAGTGAGATGCAGTGTTTTTCACCTTTACAAGTTAGGAACTGTGATATCTAATGTGAAAGCGCTTGAAACCGTCGTAATGTTGTAGAAAGCAATGTAAAGTAGCGAGTAAAACGTTTTCTAACGATAGAAGTGCGAAGGTCATGTTAGGTTAGGTTAGTTTAAGCTAGGTAGCGTCGTGAAACTACCAAAAACAACGTCATCTAACGAGATAGTGTTGTTTTATTGCGAGTACGAAACTGCGATAGGTGAAATGTTGTGAAAGCACACAAAACGGCATGAACAAGCCAAATACTGCGTGTTGTACCGTTACTGCTATGTTGTGATATTCTCGTTAAAGCGCATGCAAGCATCGTGAAACCTTAAAGAACGATGTCATTTAGCGAGATACAGCGTTCTGTACTGCAATAAGTTGGTGAAAAACTGTGAGGTTATGCAAATATCCTAATTGTGAACGAAACAGTGTAATAGAGCGTTTTTTAATACAAGTGCGAATGTTAGGTTAGGTTAAGATATGAACCGTCGTAAAACCGCATTAATCAATGTCACTTAGTGAGATGCAGTGTTTTTCACCATTACAAGTCGGAAACTGCGATATCTAATGTGAAAGCGCTTGCAAACGTCGTTAGGTTAGGTTAGGTTAGGTAAGGTTAGGTTAGGTTAGGTTAGGTTAGGTTAGGTTAAGGTATGAACCGTCGTAAAACCGCATTAAACAATGTCACTTAGTGAGATGCAGTGTTTTTCACCTTTACAAGTCGGGAACTGCGATATCTAATGTGAAAGCGCATGAAACCGTCGTAATCTTGTAGAAAACATTGTAAAGTAGCGAATAAAACGTTTTCTAACGATAGAAGTGCGAAGGTTCGGTTAGTTTGAGTTATGTTAGTTTAAGCTAGGTAGCGTCGTGAAACCACCAAAAACGACGTCATCTAACGAGATAGTGTTGTTTTAATGCGAGTACGAAACTGCGACAGGTAAAATGTTGTGAAAGCACTCAAAACGGCATGAACAAGCCAAATACTGCGTGTTGTACCGTTACAAGTGCGAAACTGCTATGTTGTGACATTCTCGGTAAAGCGCATGCAAGTATCGTGAAACCTTAAAGAACGATGTCATTTAGCGAGATACAGCGTTCTGTACTGTAATAAGTTGGTGAGAAACTGTGAGGTCAAGCAAATATCGTAATTGTGAACGAAACAGTGTAATTGAGCGTCTTTAGATACAAGTGCGAATGTTAGGTTAGGTTGACATATCAACCGTCGTAAAACCGCATTAAACAAAGTCACTTAGTGAGATGTAGTGTTTTTCAACATTACAAGTCGGGAACTACGATATCTAATGTGAAAGCGCATGAAACAGTCGTAATCTTGTAGAAAACATTGTAAAGTTGCGAGTAAACGTTTTCTAACGATAGAAGTGCGAAGGTTAGGTTAGGTTAGGTTAGTTTAAGCTAGGTAGCGTCGTGAAACTACCAAAAACGACGTCATCTAACGAGATAGTGTTGTTTTATTGCGAGTATTAAACTGCGATAGGTAAAATGTTGTGAATGCACACAAAACGGCATGAACAAGCCAAATACTGCGTGTTCTACCGTTACAAGTGCGAAACTGCTATATTGTGATATTCTCGTTAAAGCGCATGCAAGCATCGTGAAACCATAAAGAACGATGTCATTTAGCGAGATACAGCGTTCTGTACTGCAATAAGTTGGTGAAAAACTGTGAGGTTATGCAAATATCGTAATTGTGAACGAAACAGTGTAATAGAGCGTTTTTCAATACAAGTACGAATGTTAGGTTAGGTTAAGATATGAACCGTCGTAAAACCGCATTAAACAATGTCACTTAGTGAGATGCAGTGTTTTTCACCATTACAAATTGGGAACTGCGATATCTAATGTGAAAGCACTTGCAAACGTCGTTACGTTAGGTTAGGTTACGTTAGGTTAGGTTAGGTTACGTTAGGTTAGGTTTGGTTTGGTTAGGTTAGGTTAGGTTATGTTAGGTTAGGTTGGGTGAGGTTAGGTTAGGTTACGTTAGGTTAAGGTATGAACCGTCGTAAAACCGCAAAAAACAATGTCACTTAGTGAGATGCAGTGTTTTTCACCTTTACAAGTTGGGAACTGCGATATCTAATGTGAAAGCGCTTGAAACCGTCGTAATCTTGTAGAAAACATTGTAAAGTGGCGAGTAAAACGTTTTCTAACGATAGAAGTGCGAAGGTTAGGTTAGGTTAGGTTAGTTTAAGCTAGGTAGCGTCGTGAAACTACCAAAAACGACGTCATCTAACGAGATAGTGTTGTTTTATAGCGAGTATTAAACTGCGATAGGTGAAATGTTGTGAAAGCACACAAAACGGCATGAACAAGCCAAATACTGCGTGTTCTACCGTTACAAGTGCGAAACTGCTATATTGTGATATTCTCGTTAAATCGCATGCAAGCATCGTGAAACCTTAAAGAACAATGTCATTTAGCGAGATACAGCGTTCTGTACTGCAATAAGTTGGTGAAAAACTGTGAGGTTATGCAAATATCGTAATTGTGAACAAAACAGTGTAATAGAGCGTTTTTAGATACAAGTGCGAATGTTAGGTTAGGTTAAGATATGAACCGTCGTAAAACCGCATTAAACAATGTCAATTACTGAGATGCAGTGTTTTTCACCATTAAAAGTGGGGAACTGCGATATTTATAGTGAAAGCGCTTGCAACCGTCGTTAGGTTAGGTTAGGTTAGGTTAGGTTAGGTTAGGTTTGGTTAGGTTAGGTTAGGTTAGGTTAGGTTAGATTAGGTTAGGTTGGGTTGGGTTGAGTTGGGTTAGGTTAGGTTAGGTTAGGTTAGGTTAGGTTAGGTTAGGTTAAGATATGAACCGCGCTAAAACCGCGTTAAACAATGTCACTTAGTGAGATGCTGTGTTTTTCACCATTACAAGTCGGGAACTGCGATATCTAATGTGAAAGCGCATGAAACCGTCGTAATCTTGTAGAAAACATTGTAAAGTAGCGAATAAAACGTTTTCTAACGATAGAAGTGCGAAGGTTCGGTTAGTTTGAGTTATGTTAGTTTAAGCTAGGTAGCGTCGTGAAACCACCAAAAACGACGTCATCTAACGAGATAGTGTTGTTTTAATGCGAGTACGAAACTGCGACAGGTAAAATGTTGTGAAAGCACTCAAAACGGCATGAACAAGCCAAATACTGCGTGTTGTACCCTTACAAGTGCGAAACTGCTATGTTGTGACATTCTCGGTAAAGCGCATGCAAGTATCGTGAAACCTTAAAGAACGATGTCATTTAGCGAGATACAGCGTTCTGTACTGTAATAAGTTGGTGAGAAACTGTGAGGTCAAGCAAATATCGTAATTGTGAACGAAACAGTGTAATTGAGCGTCTTTAGATACAAGTGCGAATGTTAGGTTAGGTTGACATATCAACCGTCGTAAAACCGCATTAAACAAAGTCACTTAGTGAGATGTAGTGTTTTTCAACATTACAGGTCGGGAACTACGATATCTAATGTGAAAGCGCATGAAACAGTCGTAATCTTGTAGAAAACATTGTAAAGTTGCGAGTAAACGTTTTCTAACGATAGAAGTGCGAAGGTTAGGTTAGGTTAGGTTAGTTTAAGCTAGGTAGCGTCGTGAAACTACCAAAAACGACGTCATCTAACGAGATAGTGTTGTTTTATTGCGAGTATTAAACTGCGATAGGTAAAATGTTGTGAATGCACACAAAACGGCATGAACAAGCCAAATACTGCGTGTTCTACCGTTACAAGTGCGAAACTGCTATATTGTGATATTCTCGTTAAAGCGCATGCAAGCATCGTGAAACCATAAAGAAGGATGTCATTTAGCGAGATACAGCGTTCTGTACTGCGATAAGTTGGTGAAAAACTGTGAGGTTATGCAAATATCGTAATTGTGAACGAAACAGTGTAATAGAGCGTTTTTCAATACAAGTACGAATGTTAGGTTAGGTTAAGATATGAACCGTCGTAAAACCGCATTAAACAATGTCACTTAGTGAGATGCAGTGTTTTTCACCATTACAAATTGGGAACTGCGATATCTAATGTGAAAGCACTTGCAAACGTCGTTACGTTAGGTTAGGTTACGTTAGGTTAGGTTAGGTTACGTTAGGTTAGGTTTGGTTTGGTTAGGTTAGGTTAGGTTATGTTAGGTTAGGTTGGGTTAGGTTAGGTTAGGTTACGTTAGGTTAAGGTATGAACCGTCGTAAAACCGCACTAAACAATGTCACTTAGTGAGATGCAGTGTTTTTCACCTTTACAAGTTGGGAACTGCGATATCTAATGTGAAAGCGCTTGAAACCGTCATAATGTTGTAGAAAGCAATGTAAAGTAGCGAGTATAACGTTTTCTAACGATAGAAGTGCGAAGGTTATGTTAGGTTGAGTTATGTTAGTTTAAGCTAGGTAGCGTCGTGAAACCACCAAAAACGACGTCATCTAACGAGATAGTGTTGTTTTATTGCGAGTACGAAACTGCGATAGGTAAAATGTTGTGAAAGCACACAAAACGGCATGAACAAGCCAAATACTGCGTGTTGTACCGTTACAAGTGCGAAAGTGCTATGTTGTGACATTCTCGGTAAAGCGCATGCAAGTATCGTGAAACCTTAAAGAACGATGTCATTTAGCGAGATACAGCGTTCTGTACTGTAATAAGTTGGTGAGAAACTGTGAGGTCAAGCAAATATCGTAATTGTGAACGAAACAGTGTAATTGAGCGTCTTTAGATACAAGTGCGAATGTTAGGTTAGGTTGACATATCAACCGTCGTAAAACCGCATTAATCAATGTCACTTAGTGAGATGCAGTGTTTTTCACCATTACAAGTCGGGAACTGCGATATCTAATGTGAAAGCGCTTGCAAACGTCGTTAGGTTAGGTTAGGTTAGGTTAGGTTACGTTAGGTTAGGTTAGGTTAGGTTTGGTTAGGTTAGGTTAGGTTAGGGTATGTTAGGTAAGGTTTGGTTAGGTTAGGTTAGGTTAGGTTGGTTTAGGTAAGGTTAGGTTAGGTTAAGATATGAACCGCGCTAAAACCGCGTTAAACAATGTCACTTAGTGAGATGCTGTGTTTTTCACCATTACAAGTCGGGAACTGCGATATCTAATGTGAAAGCGCATGAAACCGTCGTAATCTTGTAGAAAACATTGTAAAGTAGCGAATAAAACGTTTTCTAACGATAGAAGTGCGAAGGTTCGGTTAGTTTGAGTTATGTTAGTTTAAGCTAGGTAGCGTCGTGAAACCACCAAAAACGACGTCATCTAACGAGATAGTGTTGTTTTAATGCGAATACGAAACTGCGACAGGTAAAATGTTGTGAAAGCACTCAAAACGGCATGAACAAGCCAAATACTGCGTGTTGTACCGTTACAAGTGCGAAACTGCTATGTTGTGACATTCTCGGTAAAGCGCATGCAAGTATCGTGAAACCTTAAAGAACGATGTCATTTAGCGAGATACAGCGTTCTGTACTGTAATAAGTTGGTGAGAAACTGTGAGGTCAAGCAAATATCGTAATTGTGAACGAAACAGTGTAATTGAGGGTCTTTAGATACAAGTGCGAATGTTAGGTTAGGTTGACATATCAACCGTCGTAAAACCGCATTAAACAATGTCACTTAGTGAGATGTAGTGTTTTTCAACATTACAAGTCGGGAACTACGATATCTAATGTGAAAGCGCATGAAACAGTCGTAATCTTGTAGAAAACATTGTAAAGTTGCGAGTAAACGTTTTCTAACGATAGAAGTGCGAAGGTTAGGTTAGGTTAGGTTAGTTTAAGGTAGGTAGCGTCGTGAAACTACCAAAAACGATGTCATCTAACGAGATAATGTTGTTTTATTGCGAGTATTAAACTGCGATAGGTAAAATGTTGTGAGTGCACACAAAACGGCATGAACAAGCCAAATACTGCGTGTTCTACCGTTACAAGTGCGAAACTGCTATATTGTGATATTCTCGTTAAAGCGCATGCAAGCATCGTGAAACCATAAAGAACGATGTCATTTAGCGAGATACAGCGTTCTGTACTGCAATAAGTTGGTGAAAAACTGTGAGGTTATGCAAATATCGTAATTGGGAACGAAACAGTGTAATAGAGCGTTTTTCAATACAAGTACGAATGTTAGGTTAGGTTAAGATATGAACCGTCGTAAAACCGCATTAAACAATGTCACTTAGTGAGATGCAGTGTTTTTCACCATTACAAGTTGGGAACTGCGATATCTAATGTGAAAGCACTTGCAAACGTCGTTACGTTAGGTTAGGTTACGTTAGGTTAGGTTAGGTTACGTCAGGTTAGGTTTGGTTTGGTTAGGTTAGGTTAGGTTAGGTTAGGTTATGTTAGGTTAGGTTGGGTTAGGTTAGGTTAGGTTACGTTAGGTTAAGGTATGAACCGTCGTAAAACCGCAATAAACAATGTCACTTAGTGAGATGCAGTGTTTTTCACCTTTACAAGTTGGGAACTGCGATATCTAATGTGAAAGCGCTTGAAACCGTCGTAATGTTGTAGAAAGCAATGTAAAGTAGCGAGTATAACGTTTTCTAACGATAGAAGTGCGAAGGTTATGTTAGGTTGAGTTATGTTAGTTTAAGCTAGGTAGCGTCGTGAAACCACCAAAAACGACGTCATCTAACGAGATAGTGTTGTTTTATTGCGAGTACGAAACTGCGATAGGTAAAATGTTGTGAAAGCACACAAAACGGCATGAACAAGCCAAATACTGCGTGTTGTACCGTTACAAGTGCGAAAGTGCTATGTTGTGACATTCTCGGTAAAGCGCATGCAAGTATCGTGAAACCTTAAAGAACGATGTCATTTAGCGAGATACAGCGTTCTGTACTGTAATAAGTTGGTGAGAAACTGTGAGGTCAAGCAAATATCGTAATTGTGAACGAAACAGTGTAATTGAGCGTCTTTAGATACAAGTGCGAATGTTAGGTTAGGTTGACATATCAACCGTCGTAAAACCGCATTAAACAATGTCACTTAGTGAGATGTAGTGTTTTTCAACATTACAAGTCGGGAACTACGATATCTAATGTGAAAGCGCATGAAACCGTCGTAATCTTGTAGAAAACATTGTAAAGTGGCGAGTAAAACGTTTTCTAACGATCGAAGTGCGAAGGTTAGGTTAGGTTATGTTAGTTTAAGCTAGGTAGCGTCGTGAAACTACCAAAAACGACGTCATCTAACGAGATAGTGTTGTTTTATAGCGAGTATTAAACTGCGATAGGTGAAATGTTGTGAAAGCACACAAAACGGCATGAACAAGCCAAATACTGCGTGTTCTACCGTTACAAGTGCGAAACTGCTATATTGTGATATTCTTGTTAAATCGCATGCAAGCATCGTGAAACCTTAAAGAACAATGTCATTTAGCGAGATACAGCGTTCTGTACTGCAATAAGTTGGTGAAAAACTGTGAGGTTATGCAAATATCGTAATTGTGAACAAAACAGTGTAATAGAGCGTTTTTAGATACAAGTGCGAATGTTAGGTTAGGTTAAGATATGAACCGTCGTAAAACCGCATTATACAATGTCAATTACTGAGATGCAGTGTTTTTCACCATTAAAAGTGGGGAACTGCGATATTTATAGTGAAAGCGCTTGCAACCGTCGTTAGGTTAGGTTAGGTTAGGTTAGGTTAGGTTAGGTTTGGTTAGGTTAGGTTAGGTTAGGTTAGGTTAGATTAGGTTAGGTTGGGTTGAGTTGGGTTAGGTTAGGTTAGGTTAGGTTGGGTTAGGTTAGGTTAGGTTAGGTTACGTTAGGTTAGGTTACGTTAGGTTAGGTTAGGTTAGGTTACGTTACGTTAGGTTAGGTTAGGTTAGGTAAGGATAATTTGGTTAGGTTAGGTAAGGTTAGGTTAGGTTAGGTTAGGTTGGGTTGGGTGTTGTTGGGTTGGGTTGGGTTGGGTTAGGTTAGGTTAGGTTACGTTAGGTAAGGTTAGGTTAGGTTACGTTAGGTTATGTTAGGTTAGGTTAGGTTACGTTAGGTTAGGTTAGGTCAGGTAAGGTTAGGTTACGTTAGAATAGGTTAGGTTAGGTTACGTTAGGTTAGGTTAAGTTAGGTTAGGTTAGGTTTGGTTAGGTTAGGTTAGGTTAGCTTAGGTTAGGTTAGGTTGGGTTGGGTTGGGTTGGGTTAGGTTGGGTTAGGTTAGGTCAGGTTGGGTTAGGTTAGTTTAGGTTAGGTTAGGTTAGGTTAAGTTGGGTTGGGTTAGGTTAGGTTAGGTTAGGTAAGGTTAGGTTAGGTTAGGTTAGGTTAGGTTAAGGTATGAACCGTCGTAAAACCGCATTAAACAATGTCACTTAGTGAGATGCAGTGTTTTTCACCTTTACAAGTTGGGAACTGTGATATCTAATGTGAAAGCGCTTGAAACCGTCGTAATCTTGTAGAAAACATTGTAAAGTAGCGAATAAAACGTTTTCTAACGATAGAAGTGCGAAGGTTCGGTTAGTTTGAGTTATGTTAGTTTAAGCTAGGTAGCGTCGTGAAACCACCAAAAATGACGTCATCTAACGAGATAGTGTTGTTTTAATGCGAGTACGAAACTGCGACAGGTAAAATGTTGTGAAAGCACTCAAAACGGCATGAACAAGCCAAATACTGCGTGTTGTACCGTTACAAGTGCGAAACTGCTATGTTGTGACATTCTCGGTAAAGCGCATGCAAGTATCGTGAAACCTTAAAGAACGATGTCATTTAGCGAGATACAGCGTTCTGTACTGTAATAAGTTGGTGAGAAACTGTGAGGTCAAGCAAATATCGTAATTGTGAACGAAACAGTGTAATTGAGCGTCTTTAGATACAAGTGCGAATGTTAGGTTAGGTTGACATATCAACCGTCGTAAAACCGCATTAAACAAAGTCACTTAGTGAGATGTAGTGTTTTTCAACATTACAAGTCGGGAACTACGATATCTAATGTGAAAGCGCATGAAACAGTCGTAATCTTGTAGAAAACATTGTAAAGTTGCGAGTAAACGTTTTCTAACGATAGAAGTGCGAAGGTTAGGTTAGGTTAGGTTAGTTTAAGCTAGGTAGCGTCGTGAAACTACCAAAAACGACGTCATCTAACGAGATAGTGTTGTTTTATTGCGAGTATTAAACTGCGATAGGTAAAATGTTGTGAATGCACACAAAACGGCATGAACAAGCCAAATACTGCGTGTTCTACCGTTACAAGTGCGAAACTGCTATATTGTGATATTCTCGTTAAAGCGCATGCAAGCATCGTGAAACCATAAAGAACGATGTCATTTAGCGAGATACAGCGTTCTGTACTGCAATAAGTTGGTGAAAAACTGTGAGGTTATGCAAATATCGTAATTGTGAACGAAACAGTGTAATAGAGCGTTTTTCAATACAAGTACGAATGTTAGGTTAGGTTAAGATATGAACCGTCGTAAAACCGCATTAAACAATGTCACTTAGTGAGATGCAGTGTTTTTCACCATTACAAGTTGGGAACTGCGATATCTAATGTGAAAGCACTTGCAAACGTCGTTACGTTAGGTTAGGTTACGTTAGGTTAGGTTAGGTTACGTTAGGTTAGGTTTGGTTTGGTTAGGTTAGGTTAGGTTATGTTAGGTTAGGTTGGGTTAGGTTAGGTTAGGTTACGTTAGGTTAAGGTATGAACCGTCGTAAAACCGCAATAAACAATGTCACTTAGTGAGATGCAGTGTTTTTCACCTTTACAAGTTGGGAACTGCGATATCTAATGTGAAAGCGCTTGAAACCGTCGTAATCTTGTAGAAAACATTGTAAAGTGGCAAGTAAAACGTTTTCTAACGATAGAAGTGCGAAGGTTAGGTTAGGTTAGGTTAGTTTAAGCTAGGTAGCGTCGTGAAACTACCAAAAACGACGTCATCTAACGAGATAGTGTTGTTTTATAGCGAGTATTAAACTGCGATAGGTGAAATGTTGTGAAAGCACACAAAACGGCATGAACAAGCCAAATACTGCGTGTTCTACCGTTACAAGTGCGAAACTGCTATATTGTGATATTCTCGTTAAATCGCATGCAAGCATCGTGAAACCTTAAAGAACAATGTCATTTAGCGAGATACAGCGTTCTGTACTGCAATAGGTTGGTGAAAAACTGTGAGGTTATGCAAATATCGTAATTGTGAACAAAACAGTGTAATGGAGCGTTTTTAGATACAAGTGCGAATGTTAGGTTAGGTTAAGATATGAACCGTCGTAAAACCGCATTAAACAATGTCAATTACTGAGATGCAGTGTTTTTCACCATTAAAAGTGGGGAACTGCGATATTTATAGTCAAAGCGCTTGCAACCGTCGTTAGGTTAGGTTAGGTTAGGTTAGGTTAGGTTAGGTTTGGTTAGGTTAGGTTAGGTTAGGTTAGGTTAGATTAGGTTAGGTTGGGTTGAGTTGGGTTAGGTTAGGTTAGGTTAGGTTGGGTTAGGTTAGGTTAGGTTAGGTTACGTTAGGTTAGGTTACGTTAGGTTAGGTTAGGTTAGGTTAGGTTACGTTAGGTTAGGTTAGGTTAGGTAAGGATAATTTGGTTAGGTTAGGTAAGGTTAGGTTAGGTTAGGTTAGGTTGGGTTGGGTGTTGTTGGGTTGGGTTGGGTTGGGTTAGGTTGGGTTAGGTTAGGTTACGTTAGGTAAGGTTAGGTTAGGTTACGTTAGGTTATGTTAGGTTAGGTTAGGTTACGTTAGGTTAGGTTAGGTCAGGTAAGGTTAGGTTACGTTAGAATAGGTTAGGTTAGGTTACGTTAGGTTAGGTTAAGTTAGGTTAGGTTAGGTTTGGTTAGGTTAGGTTAGGTTAGGTTGGGTTGGGTTGGGTTGGGTTGGGTTAGGTTGGGTTAGGTTAGGTTAGGTTCGGTTAGGTTAGTTTAGGTTAGGTTAGGTTAGGTTAGGTTAAGTTGGGTTGGGTTAGGTTAGGTTAGGTTAGGTAAGGTTAGGTTAGGTTAGGTTAGGTTAAGGTATGAACCGTCGTAAAACCGCATTAAACAATGTCACTTAGCGAGATGCAGTGTTTTTCACCTTTACAAGTTGGGAACTGTGATATCTAACGTGAAAGCGCTTGAAACCGTCGTAATGTTGTAGAAAGCAATGTAAAGTAGCGAGTAAAACGTTTTCTAACGATAGAAGTGCGAAGGTCATGTTAGGTTGAGTTATGTTAGTTTAAGCTAGGTAGCGTCGTGAAACTACCAAAAACAACGTCATCTAACGAGATAGTGTTGTTTTATCGCGAGTACGAAACTGCGATAGGTGAAATGTTGTGAAAGCACACAAAACGGCATGAACAAGCCAAATACTGCGTGTTGTACCGTTACAAGTGCGAAACTGCTATGTTGTGATATTCTCGTTAAAGCGCATGCAAGCATCGTGAAACCTTAAAGAACGATGTCATTTAGCGAGATACAGCGTTCTGTACTGCAATAAGTTGGTGAAAAACTGTGAGGTTATGCAAATATCCTAATTGTGAACGAAACAGTGTAATAGAGCGTTAATACAAGTGCGAATGTTAGGTTAGGTTAAGATATGAACCGTCGTAAAACCGCATTAATCAATGTCACTTAGTGAGATGCAGTGTTTTTCACCATTACAAGTCGGGAACTGCGATATCTAATGTGAAAGCGCTTGCAAACGTCGTTAGGTTAGGTTAGGTTAGGTTAGGTTAGGTTACGTTAGGTTAGGTTAGGTTAGGTTTGGTTAGGTTAGGTTAGGTTAGGTTAGGTTACGTTAGGTTAAGGTATGAACCGTCGTAAAACCGCAATAAACAATGTCACTTAGTGAGATGCAGTGTTTTTCACCTTTACAAGTTGGGAACTGCGATATCTAATGTGAAAGCGCTTGAAACCGTCGTAATGTTGTAGAAAGCAATGTAAAGTAGCGAGTAAAACGTTTTCTAACGATAGAAGTGCGAAGGTTATGTTCGGTTGAGTTATGTTAGTTTAAGCTGGGTAGCGTCGTGAAACCACCAAAAACGACGTCATCTAACGAGATAGTGTTGTTTTATTGCGAGTACGAAACTGCGATAGGTGAAATGTTGTGAAAGCACACCAAACGGCATGAACAAGCCAAATACTGCGTGTTGTACCGTTACAAGTGCGAAACTGCTATGTTGTGATATTCTCGTTAAAGCGCATGCAAGCATCGTGAAACCTTAAAGAACGATGTCATTTAGCGAGATACAGCGTTCTGTACTGCAATAGGTTGGTGAAAAACTGTGAGGTTATGCAAATATCCTAATTGTGAACGAAACAGTGTAATAGAGCGTTTTTTAATACAAGTGCGAATGTTAGGTTAGGTTAAGATATGAACCGTCGTAAAACCGCATTAATCAATGTCACTTAGTGAGATGCAGTGTTTTTCACCATTACAAGTCGGGAACTGCGATATCTAATGTGAAAGCGCTTGCAAACGTCGTTAGGTTAGGTTAGGTTAGGTTACGTTAGGTTAGGTTAGGTTAGGTTTGGTTAGGTTAGGTTAGGTTAGGTTAGGGTATGTTAGGTAAGGTTTGGTTAGGTTAGGTTAGGTTAGGTTGGTTTAGGTAAGGTTAGGTTAGGTTAAGATATGAACCGCGCTAAAACCGCGTTAAACAATGTCACTTAGTGAGATGCTGTGTTTTTCATCATTACAAGTAGGGAACTGCGATATCTAATGTGAAAGCGCATGAAACCGTCGTAATCTTGTAGAAAACATTGTAAAGTAGCGAATAAAACGTTTTCTAACGATAGAAGTGCGAAGGTTCGGTTAGTTTGAGTTATGTTAGTTTAAGCTAGGTAGCATCGTGAAACCACCAAAAACGACGTCATCTAACGAGATAGTGTTGTTTTAATGCGAGTACGAAACTGCGACAGGTAAAATGTTGTGAAAGCACTCAAAACGGCATGAACAAGCCAAATACTGCGTGTTGTACCCTTACAAATGCGAAACTGCTATGTTGTGACATTCTCGGTAAAGCGCATGCAAGTATCGTGAAACCTTAAAGAACGATGTCATTTAGCGAGATACAGCGTTCTGTACTGTAATAAGTTGGTGAGAAACTGTGAGGTCAAGCAAATATCGTAATTGTGAACGAAACAGTGTAATTGAGCGTCTTTAGATACAAGTGCGAATGTTAGGTTAGGTTGACATATCAACCGTCGTAAAACCGCATTAAACAAAGTCACTTAGTGAGATGTAGTGTTTTTCAACATTACAAGTCGGGAACTACGATATCTAATGTGAAAGCGCATGAAACAGTCGTAATCTTGTAGAAAACATTGTAAAGTTGCGAGTAAACGTTTTCTAACGATAGAAGTGCGAAGGTTAGGTTAGGTTAGGTTAGTTTAAGCTAGGTAGCGTCGTGAAACTACCAAAAACGACGTCATCTAACGAGATAGTGTTGTTTTATTGCGAGTGTTAAACTGCGATAGGTAAAATGTTGTGAATGCACACAAAACGGCATGAACAAGCCAAATACTGCGTGTTCTACCGTTACAAGTGCGAAACTGCTATATTGCGATATTCTCGTTAAAGCGCATGCAAGCATCGTGAAACCATAAAGAACGATGTCATTTAGCGAGATACAGCGTTCTGTACTGCAATAAGTTGGTGAAAAACTGTGAGGTTATGCAAATATCGTAATTGTGAACGAAACAGTGTAATAGAGCGTTTTTCAATACAAGTACGAATGTTAGGTTTGGTTAAGATATGAACCGTCGTAAAACCGCATTAAACAATGTCACTTAGTGAGATGCAGTGTTTTTCACCATTACAAATTGGGAACTGCGATATCTAATGTGAAAGCACTTGCAAACGTCGTTACGTTAGGTTAGGTTACGTTAGGTTAGGTTAGGTTACGTTAGGTTAGGTTTGGTTTGGTTAGGTTAGGTTAGGTTATGTTAGGTTAGGTTGGGTTAGGTTAGATTAGGTTACGTTAGGTTAAGGTATGAACCGTCGTAAAACCGCAATAAACAATGTCACTTAGTGAGATGCAGTGTTTTTCACCTTTACAAGTTGGGAACTGCGATATCTAATGTGAAAGCGCTTGAAACCGTCGTAATCTTGTAGAAAACATTGTAAAGTGGCGAGTAAAACGTTTTCTAACGATAGAAGTGCGAAGGTTAGGTTAGGTTAGGTTAGGTTAGTTTAAGCTAGGTAGCGTCGTGAAACTACCAAAAACGACGTCATCTAACGAGATAGTGTTGTTTTATAGCGAGTATTAAACTGCGATAGGTGAAATGTTGTGAAAGCACACAAAACGGCATGAACAAGCCAAATACTGCGTGTTCTACCGTTACAAGTGCGAAACTGCTATATTGTGATATTCTCGTTAAATCGCATGCAAGCATCGTGAAACCTTAAAGAACAATGTCATTTAGCGAGATACAGCGTTCTGTACTGCAATAAGTTGGTGAAAAACTGTGAGGTTATGCAAATATCGTAATTGTGAACAAAACAGTGTAATAGAGCGTTTTTAGATACAAGTGCGAATGTTAGGTTAGGTTAAGATATGAACCGTCGTAAAACCGCATTAAACAATGTCAATTACTGAGATGCAGTGTTTTTCACCATTAAAAGTGGGGAACTGCGATATTTATAGTGAAAGCGCTTGCAACCGTCGTTAGGTTAGGTTAGGTTAGGTTAGGTTAGGTTAGGTTTGGTTAGGTTAGGTTAGGTTAGGTTAGGTTAGATTAGGTTAGGTTGGGTTGAGTTGGGTTAGGTTAGGTTAGGTTAGGTTAGGTTAAGATATGAACCACGCTAAAACCGCGTTAAACAATGTCACTTAGTGAGATGCTGTGTTTTTCACCATTACAAGTCGGGAACTGCGATATCTAATGTGAAAGCGCATGAAACCGTCGTAATCTTGTAGAAAACATTGTAAAGTAGCGAATAAAACGTTTTCTAACGATAGAAGTGCGAAGGTTCGGTTAGTTTGAGTTATGTTAGTTTAAGCTAGGTAGCGTCGTGAAACCACCAAAAACGACGTCATCTAACGAGATAGTGTTGTTTTAATGCGAGTACGAAACTGCGACAGGTAAAATGTTGTGAAAGCACTCAAAACGGCATGAACAAGCCAAATACTGCGTGTTGTACCCTTACAAGTGCGAAACTGCTATGTTGTGACATTCTCGGTAAAGCGCATGCAAGTATCGTGAAACCTTAAAGAACGATGTCATTTAGCGAGATACAGCGTTCTGTACTGTAATAAGTTGGTGAGAAACTGTGAGGTCAAGCAAATATCGTAATTGTGAACGAAACAGTGTAATTGAGCGTCTTTAGATACAAGTGCGAATGTTAGGTTAGGTTGACATATCAACCGTCGTAAAACCGCATTAAACAAAGTCACTTAGTGAGATGTAGTGTTTTTCAACATTACAAGTCGGGAACTACGATATCTAATGTGAAAGCGCATGAAACAGTCGTAATCTTGTAGAAAACATTGTAAAGTTGCGAGTAAACGTTTTCTAACGATAGAAGTGCGAAGGTTAGGTTAGGTTAGGTTAGTTTAAGCTAGGTAGCGTCGTGAAACTACCAAAAACGACGTCATCTAACGAGATAGTGTTGTTTTATTGCGAGTATTAAACTGCGATAGGTAAAATGTTGTGAATGCACACAAAACGGCATGAACAAGCCAAATACTGCGTGTTCTACCGTTACAAGTGCGAAACTGCTATATTGTGATATTCTCGTTAAAGCGCATGCAAGCATCGTGAAACCATAAAGAACGATGTCATTTAGCGAGATACAGCGTTCTGTACTGCAATAAGTTGGTGAAAAACTGTGAGGTTATGCAAATATCGTAATTGTGAACGAAACAGTGTAATAGAGCGTTTTTCAATACAAGTACGAATGTTAGGTTAGGTTAAGATATGAACCGTCGTAAAACCGCATTAAACAATGTCACTTAGTGAGATGCAGTGTTTTTCACCATTACAAATTGGGAACTGCGATATCTAATGTGAAAGCACTTGCAAACGTCGTTACGTTAGGTTAGGTTACGTTAGGTTAGGTTAGGTTACGTTAGGTTAGGTTTCGTTTGGTTAGGTTAGGTTAGGTTATGTTAGGTTAGGTTGGGTTAGGTTAGGTTAGGTTACGTTAGGTTAAGGTATGAACCATCGTAAAACCGCAATAAACAATGTCACTTAGTGAGATGCAGTGTTTTTCACCTTTACAAGTTGGGAACTGCGATATCTAATGTGAAAGCGCTTGAAACCGTCGTAATGTTGTAGAAAGCAATGTAAAGTAGCGAGTAAAACGTTTTCTAACGATAGAAGTGCGAAGGTTATGTTAGGTTGAGTTATGTTAGTTTAAGCTAGGTAGCGTCGTGAAACCACCAAAAACGACGTCATCTAACGAGATAGTGTTGTTTTATTGCGAGTACGAAACTGCGATAGGTAAAATGTTGTGAAAGCACACAAAATGGCATGAACAAGCCAAATACTGCGTGTTGTACCGTTCCAAGTGCGAAAGTGCTATGTTGTGACATTCTCGGTAAAGCGCATGCAAGTATCGTGAAACCTTAAAGAACGATGTCATTTAGCGAGATACAGCGTTCTGTACTGTAATAAGTTGGTGAGAAACTGTGAGGTCAAGCAAATATCGTAATTGTGAACGAAACAGTGTAATTGAGCGTCTTTAGATACAAGTGCGAATGTTAGGTTAGGTTGACATATCAACCGTCGTAAAACCGCTATAAACAATGTCACTTAGTGAGATGTAGTGTTTTTCAACATTACAAGTCGGGAACTACGATATCTATTGTGAAAGCGCATGAAACCGTCGTAATCTTGTAGAAAACATTGTAAAGTGGCGAGTAAAACGTTTTCTAACGATAGAAGTGCGAAGGTTAGGTTAGGTTATGTTAGTTTAAGCTAGGTAGCGTCGTGAAACTACCAAAAACGACGTCATCTAACGAGATAGTGTTGTTTTATAGCGAGTATTAAACTGCGATAGGTGAAATGTTGTGAAAGCACACAAAACGGCATGAACAAGCCAAATACTGCGTGTTCTACCGTTACAAGTGCGAAACTGCTATATTGTGATATTCTCGTTAAATCGCATGCAAGCATCGTGAAACCTTAAAGAACAATGTCATTTAGCGAGATACAGCGTTCTGTACTGCAATAAGTTGGTGAAAAACTGTGAGGTTATGCAAATATCGTAATTGTGAACAAAACAGTGTAATAGAGCGTTTTTAGATACAAGTGCGAATGTTAGGTTAGGTTAAGATATGAACCGTCGTAAAACCGCATTAAACAATGTCAATTACTGAGATGCAGTGTTTTTCACCATTAAAAGTGGGGAACTGCGATATTTAATGTGAAAGCGCTTGCAACCGTCGTTAGGTTAGGTTAGGTTAGGTTAGGTTAGGTTTGGTTAGGTTAGGTTAGGTTAGGGTAGATTAGGTTAGGTTGGGTTGAGTTGGGTTAGGTTAGGTTAGGTTAGGTTGGGTTAGGTTAGGTTAGGTTAGAATACGTTAGGTTAGGTTACGTTAGGTTAGGTTAGGTTAGGTTACGTTACGTTAGGTTAGGTTAGGTTAGGTAAGGATAATTTGGTTAGGTTAGGTAAGGTTAGGTTAGGTTAGGTTAGGTTGGGTTGGGTGTTGTTGGGTTGGGTTGGGTTGGGTTGGGTTAGGTTAGGTTAGGTTACGTTAGGTAAGGTTAGGTTAGGTTACGTTAGGTTATGTTAGGTTAGGTTAGGTTACGTTAGGTTAGGTCAGGTAAGGTTAGGTTACGTTAGAATAGGTTAGGTTAGGTTACGTTAGGTTAGGTTAAGTTAGGTTAGGTTAGGTTTGGTTAGGTTAGGTTAGGTTAGCTTAGGTTAGGTTAGGTTGGGTTGGGTTGGGTTGGGTTAGGTTGGGTTAGGTTAGGTTAGGTTGGGTTAGGTTAGTTTAGGTTAGGTTAGGTTAGGTTAGGTTAAGTTGGGTTGGGTTAGGTTAGGTTAGGTTAGGTAAGGTTAGGTTAGGTTAGGTTAGGTTAGGTTAAGGTATGAACCGTCGTAAAACCGCATTAAACAATGTCACTTAGTGAGATGCAGTGTTTTTCACCTTTACAAGTTGGGAACTGTGATATCTAATGTGAAAGCTCTTGAAACCGTCGTAATGTTGTAGAAAGCAATGTAAAGTAGAGAGTAAAACCTTTTCTAACGATAGAAGTGCGAAGGTCATGTTAGGTTAGGTTAGTTTAAGCTAGGTAGCGTCGTGAAACTACCAAAAACAACGTCATCTAACGAGATAGTGTTGTTTTATTGCGAGTACGAAACTGCGATAGGTGAAATGTTGTGAAAGCACACAAAACGGCATGAACAAGCCAAATACTGCGTGTTGTACCGTTACAAGTGCGAAACTGCTATGTTGTGATATTCTCGTTAAAGCGCATGCAAGCATCGTGAAACCTTAAAGAACGATGTCATTTAGCGAGATACAGCGTTCTGTACTGCAATAAGTTGGTGAAAAACTGTGAGGTTATGCAAATATCCTAATTGTGAACGAAACAGTGTAATAGAGCGTTTTTTAATACAAGTGCGAATGTTAGGTTAGGTTAAGATATGAACCGTCGTAAAACCGCATTAATCAATGTCACTTAGTGAGATGCAGTGTTTTTCACCATTACAAGTCGGGAACTGCGATATCTAATGTGAAAGCGCATGAAACCGTCGTAATCTTGTAGAAAACATTGTAAAGTGGCGAGTAAAACGTTTTCTAACGATAGAAGTGCGAAGGTTAGGTTAGGTTATGTTAGTTTAAGCTAGGTAGCGTCGTGAAACTACAAAAAACGACGTCATCTAACGAGATAGTGTTGTTTTATAGCGAGTATTAAACTGCGATAGGTGAAATGTTGTGAAAGCACACAAAACGGCATGAACAAGCCAAATACTGCGTGTTCTACCGTTACAAGTGCGAAACTGCTATATTGTGATATTCTCGTTAAATCGCATGCAAGCATCGTAAAACCTTAAAGAACAATGTCATTTAGCGAGATGCAGCGTTCTGTACTGCAATAAGTTGGTGAAAAACTGTGAGGTTATGCAAATATCGTAATTGTGAACAAAACAGTGTAATAGAGCGTTTTTAGATACAAGTGCGAATGTTAGGTTAGGTTAAGATATGAACCGTCGTAAAACCGCATTAATCAATGTCACTTAGTGAGATGCAGTGTTTTTCACCATTACAAGTCGGGAACTGCGATATCTAATGTGAAAGCGCATGAAACCGTCGTAATCTTGTAGAAAACATTGTAAAGTGGCGAGTAAAACGTTTTCTAACGATAGAAGTGCGAAGGTTAGGTTAGGTTATGTTAGTTTAAGCTAGGTAGCGTCGTGAAACTACCAAAAACGACGTCATCTAACGAGATAGTGTTGTTTTATAGCGAGTATTAAACTGCGATAGGTGAAATGTTGTGAAAGCACACAAAACGGCATGAACAAGCCAAATACTGCGTGTTCTACCGTTACAAGTGCGAAACTGCTATATTGTGATATTCTCGTTAAATCGCATGCAAGCATCGTAAAACCTTAAAGAACAATGTCATTTAGCGAGATACAGCGTTCTGTACTGCAATAAGTTGGTGAAAAACTGTGAGGTTTTGCAAATATCGTAATTGTGAACAAAACAGTGTAATAGAGCGTTTTTAGATACAAGTGCGAATGTTAGGTTAGGTTAAGATATGAACCGTCGTAAAACCGCATTAAACAATGTCAATTACTGAGATGCAGTGTTTTTCACCATTAAAAGTGGGGAACTGCGATATTTAATGTGAAAGCGCTTGCAACCGTCGTTAGGTTAGGTTAGGTTAGGTTAGGTTAGGTTAGGTTTGGTTAGGTTAGGTTAGGTTAGGTTAGATTAGGTTAGGTTGGGTTGAGTTGGGTTAGGTTAGGTTAGGTTAGGTTGGGTTAGGTTAGGTTAGGTTAGGTTAGGTTACGTTAGGTTAGGTTACGTTAGGTTAGGTTAGGTTAGGTTACGTTACGTTAGGTTAGGTTAGGTTAGGTAAGGATAATTTGGTTAGGTTAGGTAAGGTTAGGTTAGGTTAGGTTAGGTTGGGTTGGGTGTTGTTGGGTTGGGTTGGGTTGGGTTGGGTTAGGTTAGGTTAGGTTACGTTAGGTAAGGTTAGGTTAGGTTACGTTAGGTTATGTTAGGTTAGGTTAGGTTACGTTAGGTTACGTTAGGTTAGGTCAGGTAAGGTTAGGTTACGTTAGAACAGGTTAGGTTAGGTTACGTTAGGTTAGGTTAAGTTAGGTTAGGTTAGGTTTGGTTAGGTTAGGTTAGGTTAGCTTAGGTTAGGTTAGGTTGGGTTGGGTTGGGTTGGGTTAGGTTGGGTTAGGTTAGGTTAGGTTGGGTTAGGTTAGTTTAGGTTAGGTTAGGTTAGGTTAGGTTAAGTTGGGTTGGGTTAGGTTAGGTTAGGTTAGGTAAGGTTAGGTTAGGTTAGGTTAGGTTAGGTTAAGGTATGAACCGTCGTAAAACCGCATTAAACAATGTCACTTAGTGAGATGCAGTGTTTTTCACCTTTACAAGTTGGGAACTGTGATATCTTATGTGAAAGCGCTTGAAACCGTCGTAATGTTGTAGAAAGCAATGTAAAGTAGCGAGTAAAACGTTTTCTAACGATAGAAGTGCGAAGGTCATGTTAGGTTAGGTTAGTTTAAGCTAGGTAGCGTCGTGAAACTACCAAAAACAACGTCATCTAACGAGATAGTGTTGTTTTATTGCGAGTACGAAACTGCGATAGGTGAAATGTTGTGAAAGCACACAAAACGGCATGAACAAGCCAAATACTGCGTGTTGTACCGTTACAAGTGCGAAACTGCTATGTTGTGATATTCTCGTTAAAGCGCATGCAAGCATCGTGAAACCTTAAAGAACGATGTCATTTAGCGAGATACAGCGTTCTGTACTGCAATAAGTTGGTGAAAAACTGTGAGGTTATGCAAATATCCTAATTGTGAACGAAACAGTGTAATAGAGCGTTTTTTAATACAAGTGCGAATGTTAGGTTAGGTTGACATATCAACCGTCGTAAAACCGCATTAAACAAAGTCACTTATTGAGATGTAGTGTTTTTCAACATTACAAGTCGGGAACTACGATATCTAATGTGAAAGCGCATGAAACAGTCGTAATCTTGTAGAAAACATTGTAAAGTTGCGAGTAAACGTTTTCTAACGATAGAAGTGCGAAGGTTAGGTTAGGTTAGGTTAGTTTAAGCTAGGTAGCGTCGTGAAACTACCAAAAACGACGTCATCTAACGAGATAGTGTTGTTTTATTGCGAGTATTAAACTGCGATAGGTAAAATGTTGTGAATGCACACAAAACGGCATGAACAAGCCAAATACTGCGTGTTCTACCGTTACAAGTGCGAAACTGCTATATTGTGATATTCTCGTTAAAGCGCATGCAAGCATCGTGAAACCATAAAGAACGATGTCATTTAGCGAGATACAGCGTTCTGTACTGCAATAAGTTGGTGAAAAACTGTGAGGTTATGCAAATATCGTAATTGTGAACAAAACAGTGTAATAGAGCGTTTTTAGATACAAGTGCGAATGTTAGGTTAGGTTAAGATATGAACCGTCGTAAAACCGCATTAAACAATGTCAATTACTGGGATGCAGTGTTTTTCACCATTAAAAGTGGGGAACTGCGATATTTAATGTGAAAGCGCTTGCAACCGTCGTTAGGTTAGGTTAGGTTAGGTTAGGTTAGGTTAGGTTTGGTTAGGTTAGGTTAGGTTAGGTTAGGTTAGGTTAGATTAGGTTAGGTTGGGTTGAGTTGGGTTAGGTTAGGTTAGGTTAGGTTAGGTTGGGTTAGGTTAGGTTAGGTTAGGTTAGGTTACGTTAGGTTAGGTTACGTTAGGTTAGGTTAGGTTAGGTTACGTTACGTTAGGTTAGGTTAGGTTAGGTAAGGATAATTTGGTTAGGTTAGGTAAGGTTAGGTTAGGTTAGGTTAGGTTGGGTTGGGTGTTGTTGGGTTGGGTTGGGTTGGGTTGGGTTAGGTTAGGTTAGGTTACGTTAGGTAAGGTTAGGTTAGGTTACGTTAGGTTAGGTTAGGTTAGGTTACGTTAGGTTAGGTTAGGTCAGGTAAGGTTAGGTTACGTTAGAATAGGTTAGGTTAGGTTACGTTAGGTTAGGTTAAGTTAGGTTAGGTTAGGTTTGGTTAGGTTAGGTTAGGTTAGCTTAGGTTAGGTTAGGTTGGGTTGGGTTGGGTTGGGTTAGGTTGGGTTAGGTTAGGTTAGGTTGGGTTAGGTTAGTTTAGGTTAGGTTAGGTTAGGTTAGGTTAAGTTGGGTTGGGTTAGGTTAGGTTAGGTTAGGTAAGGTTAGGTTAGGTTAGGTTAGGTTAGGTTAAGGTATGAACCGTCGTAAAACCGCATTAAACAATGTCACTTAGTGAGATGCAGTGTTTTTCACCATTACAAATTGGGAACTGCGATATCTAATGTGAAAGCACTTGCAAACGTCGTTACGTTAGGTTAGGTTACGTTAGGTTAGGTTAGGTTACGTTAGGTTAGGTTTGGTTTGGTTAGGTTAGGTTAGGTTATGTTAGGTTAGGTTGGGTTAGGTTAGGTTAGGTTACGTTAGGTTAAGGTATGAACCGTCGTAAAACCGCAATAAACAATGTCACTTAGTGAGATGCAGTGTTTTTCACCTTTACAAGTTGGGAACTGCGATATCTAATGTGAAAGCGCTTGAAACCGTCGTAATGTTGTAGAAAGCAATGTAAAGTAGCGAGTATAACGTTTTCTAACGATAGAAGTGCGAAGGTTATGTTAGGTTGAGTTATGTTAGTTTAAGCTAGGTAGCGTCGTGAAACCACCAAAAACGACGTCATCTAACGAGATAGTGTTGTTTTATTGCGAGTACGAAACTGCGATAGGTAAAATGTTGTGAAAGCACACAAAACGGCATGAACAAGCCAAATACTGCGTGTTGTACCGTTACAAGTGCGAAAGTGCTATGTTGTGACATTCTCGGTAAAGCGCATGCAAGTATCGTGAAACCTTAAAGAACGATGTCATTTAGCGAGATACAGCGTTCTGTACTGTAATAAGTTGGTGAGAAACTGTGAGGTCAAGCAAATATCGTAATTGTGAACGAAACAGTGTAATTGAGCGTCTTTAGATACAAGTGCGAATGTTAGGTTAGGTTGACATATCAACCGTCGTAAAACCGCATTAAACAATGTCACTTAGTGAGATGTAGTGTTTTTCAACATTACAAGTCGGGAACTACGATATCTAATGTGAAAGCGCATGAAACCGTCGTAATCTTGTAGAAAACATTGTAAAGTGGCGAGTAAAACGTTTTCTAACGATAGAAGTGCGAAGGTTAGGTTAGGTTATGTTAGTTTAAGCTAGGTAGCGTCGTGAAACTACCAAAAACGACGTCATCTAACGAGATAGTGTTGTTTTATAGCGAGTATTAAACTGCGATAGGTGAAATGTTGTGAAAGCACACAAAACGGCATGAACAAGCCAAATACTGCGTGTTCTACCGTTACAAGTGCGAAACTGCTATATTGTGATATTCTCGTTAAATCGCATGCAAGCATCGTGAAACCTTAAAGAACAATGTCATTTAGCGAGATACAGCGTTCTGTACTGCAATAAGTTGGTGAAAAACTGTGAGGTTATGCAAATATCGTAATTGTGAACAAAACAGTGTAATAGAGCGTTTTTAGATACAAGTGCGAATGTTAGGTTAGGTTAAGATATGAACCGTCGTAAAACCGCATTAAACAATGTCAATTACTGAGATGCAGTGTTTTTCACCATTAAAAGTGGGGAACTGCGATATTTAATGTGAAAGCGCTTGCAACCGTCGTTAGGTTAGGTTAGGATAGGTTAGGTTAGGTTTGGTTAGGTTAGGTTAGGTTAGGTTAGGTTAGATTAGGTTAGGTTGGGTTGAGTTGGGTTAGGTTAGGTTAGGTTAGGTTGGGTTAGGTTAGGTTAGGTTAGGTTAGGTTACGTTAGGTTAGGTTACGTTAGGTTAGGTTTGGTTAGGTTACGTTACGTTAGGTTAGGTTAGGTTAGGTAAGGATAATTTGGTTAGGTTAGGTAAGGTTAGGTTAGGTTAGGTTAGGTTGGGTTGGGTGTTGTTGGGTTGGGTTGGGTTGGGTTGGGTTAGGTTAGGTTAGGTTACGTTAGGTAAGGTTAGGTTAGGTTACGTTAGGTTATGTTAGGTTAGGTTAGGTTACGTTAGGTTAGGTTAGGTCAGGTAAGGTTAGGTTACGTTAGAATAGGTTAGGTTAGGTTACGTTAGGTTAGGTTACGTTAGGTTAGGTTAAGTTAGGTTAGGTTAGGTTTGGTTAGGTTAGGTTAGGTTAGCTTAGGTTAGGTTAGGTTGGGTTGGGTTGGGTTGGGTTAGGTTGGGTTAGGTTAGGTTAGGTTGGGTTAGGTTAGTTTAGGTTAGGTTAGGTTAGGTTAGGTTAAGTTGGGTTGGGTTAGGTTAGGTTAGGTTAGGTAAGGTTAGGTTAGGTTAGGTTAGGTTAGGTTAAGGTATGAACCGTCGTAAAACCGCATTAAACAATGTCACTTAGTGAGATGCAGTGTTTTTCACCTTTACAAGTTGGGAACTGTGATATCTTATGTGAAAGCGCTTGAAACCGTCGTAATGTTGTAGAAAGCAATGTAAAGTAGCGAGTAAAACGTTTTCTAACGATAGAAGTGCGAAGGTCATGTTAGGTTAGGTTAGTTTAAGCTAGGTAGCGTCGTGAAACTACCAAAAACAACGTCATCTAACGAGATAGTGTTGTTTTATTGCGAGTACGAAACTGCGATAGGTGAAATGTTGTGAAAGCACACAAAACGGCATGAACAAGCCAAATACTGCGTGTTGTACCGTTACAAGTGCGAAACTGCTATGTTGTGATATTCTCGTTAAAGCGCATGCAAGCATCGTGAAACCTTAAAGAACGATGTCATTTAGCGAGATACAGCGTTCTGTACTGCAATAAGTTGGTGAAAAACTGTGAGGTTATGCAAATATCCTAATTGTGAACGAAACAGTGTAATAGAGCGTTTTTTAATACAAGTGCGAATGTTAGGTTAGGTTAAGATATGAACCGTCGTAAAACCGCATTAATCAATGTCACTTAGTGAGATGCAGTGTTTTTCACCATTACAAGTCGGAACTGCGATATCTAATGTGAAAGCGCTTGCAAACGTCGTTAGGTTAGGTTAGGTTAGGTTAGGTTAGGTTACGTTAGGTTAGGTTAGGTTAGGTTTGGTTAGGTTAGGTTAGGTTAGGTTAGGGTATGTTAGGTAAGGTTTGGTTAGGTTAGGTTAGGTTAGGTTGGTTTAGGTAAGGTTAGGTTAGGTTAAGATATGAACCGCGCTAAAACCGCGTTAAACAATGTCACTTAGTGAGATGCTGTGTTTTTCACCATTACAAGTCGGGAACTGCGATATCTAATGTGAAAGCGCATGAAACCGTCGTAATCTTGTAGAAAACATTGTAAAGTAGCGAATAAAACGTTTTCTAACGATAGAAGTGCGAAGGTTCGGTTAGTTTGAGTTATGTTAGTTTAAGCTAGGTAGCGTCGTGAAACCACCAAAAACGACGTCATCTAACGAGATAGTGTTGTTTTATAGCGAGTATTAAACTGCGATAGGTGAAATGTTGTGAAAGCACACAAAACGGCATGAACAAGCCAAATACTGCGTGTTGTACCGTTACAAGTGCGAAACTGCTATGTTGTGACATTCTCGGTAAAGCGCATGCAAGTATCGTGAAACCTTAAAGAACGATGTCATTTAGCGAGATACAGCGTTCTGTACTGTAATAAGTTGGTGAGAAACTGTGAGGTCAAGCAAATATCGTAATTGTGAACGAAACAGTGTAATTGAGCGTCTTTAGATACAAGTGCGAATGTTAGGTTAGGTTGACATATCAACCGTCGTAAAACCGCATTAAACAAAGTCACTTAGTGAGATGTAGTGTTTTTCAACATTACAAGTCGGGAACTACGATATCTAATGTGAAAGCGCATGAAACAGTCGTAATCTTGTAGAAAACATTGTAAAGTTGCGAGTAAACTTTTTCTAACGATAGAAGTGCGAAGGTTAGGTTAGGTTAGGTTAGTTTAAGCTAGGTAGCGTCGTGAAACTACCAAAAACGACGTCATCTAACGAGATAGTGTTGTTTTATTGCGAGTATTAAACTGCGATAGGTAAAATGTTGTGAATGCACACAAAACGGCATGAACAAGCCAAATACTGCGTGTTCTACCGTTACAAGTGCGAAACTGCTATATTGTGATATTCTCGTTAAAGCGCATGCAAGCATCGTGAAACCATAAAGAACGATGTCATTTAGCGAGATACAGCGTTCTGTACTGCAATAAGTTGGTGAAAAACTGTGAGGTTATGCAAATATCGTAATTGTGAACGAAACAGTGTAATAGAGCGTTTTTCAATACAAGTACGAATGTTAGGTTAGGTTAAGATATGAACCGTCGTAAAACCGCATTAAACAATGTCACTTAGTGAGATGCAGTGTTTTTCACCATTACAAGTTGGGAACTGCGATATCTAATGTGAAAGCACTTGCAAACGTCGTTACGTTAGGTTAGGTGACGTTAGGTTAGGTTAGGTTACGTTAGGTTAGGTTTGGTTTGGTTAGGTTAGGTTAGGTTATGTTAGGTTAGGTTGGGTTAGGTTAGGTTAGGTTACGTTAGGTTAAGGTATGAACCGTCGTAAAACCGCAATAAACAATGTCACTTAGTGAGATGCAGTGTTTTTCACCTTTACAAGTTTGGAACTGCGATATCTAATGTGAAAGCGCTTGAAACCGTCGTAATCTTGTAGAAAACATTGTAAAGTGGCGAGTAAAACGTTTTCTAACGATAGAAGTGCGAAGGTTAGGTTAGGTTAGGTTAGTTTAAGCTAGGTAGCGTCGTGAAACTACCAAAAACGACGTCATCTAACGAGATAGTGTTGTTTTATAGCGAGTATTAAACTGCGATAGGTGAAATGTTGTGAAAGCACACAAAACGGCATGAACAAGCCAAATACTGCGTGTTCTACCGTTACAAGTGCGAAACTGCTATATTGTGATATTCTCGTTAAATCGCATGCAAGCATCGTGAAACCTTAAAGAACAATGTCATTTAGCGAGATACAGCGTTCTGTACTGCAATAAGTTGGTGAAAAACTGTGAGGTTATGCAAATATCGTAATTGTGAACAAAACAGTGTAATAGAGCGTTTTTAGATACAAGTGCGAATGTTAGGTTAGGTTAAGATATGAACCATCGTAAAACCGCATTAAACAATGTCAATTACTGAGATGCAGTGTTTTTCACCATTAAAAGTGGGGAACTGCGATATTTATAGTGAAAGCGCTTGCAACCGTCGTTAGGTTAGGTTAGGTTAGGTTAGGTTAGGTTAGGTTAGGTTTGGTTAGGTTAGGTTAGGTTAGGTTAGGTTAGGTTAGATTAGGTTAGGTTGGGTTGAGTTGGGTTAGGTTAGGTTAGGTTAGGTTGGGTTAGGTTAGGTTAGGTTAGGTTAGGTTACGTTAGGTTAGGTTACGTTAGGTTAGGTTAGGTTACGTTACGTTAGGTTAGGTTAGGTTAGGTAAGGATAATTTGGTTAGGTTAGGTAAGGTTAGGTTTGGTTAGGTTAGGTTGGGTTTGGTGTTGTTGGGTTGGGTTGGGTTGGGTTAGGTTGGGTTAGGTTAGGTTACGTTAGGTAAGGTTAGGTTAGGTTACGTTAGGTTATGTTAGGTTAGGTTAGGTTACGTTAGGTTAGGTTAGGTCAGGTAAGGTTAGGTTACGTTAGAATAGGTTAGGTTAGGTTACGTTAGGTTAGGTTAAGTTAGGTTAGGTTAGGTTTGGTTAGGTTAGGTTAGGTTAGGTTGGGTTGGGTTGGGTTGGGTTAGGTTGGGTTAGGTTAGGTTAGGTTCGGTTAGGTTAGTTTAGGTTAGGTTAGGTTAGGTTAGGTTAAGTTGGGTTGGGTTAGGTTAGGTTAGGTTAGGTTAGGTTAGGTAAGGTTAGGTTAGGTTAGGTTAGGTTAGGTTAAGGTATGAACTGTCGTAAAACCGCATTAAACAATGTCACTTAGTGAGATGCAGTGTTTTTCACCTTTACAAGTTGGGAACTGCAATATCTAATGCGAAAGCGCTTGAAACCGTCGTAATGTTGTAGAAAGCAATGTAAAGTAGCGAGTAAAACGTTTTCTAACGATAGAAGTGCGAAGGTTATGTTAGGTTGAGTTATGTTAGTTTAAGCTAGGTAGCGTCGTGAAACCACCAAAAACGACGTCATCTAACGAGATAGTGTTGTTTTATTGCGAGTACGAAACTGCGATAGGTAAAATGTTGTGAAAGCACACAAAACGGCATGAACAAGCCAAATACTGCGTGTTGTACCGTTACAAGTGCGAAAGTGCTATGTTGTGACATTCTCGGTAAAGCGCATGCAAGTATCGTGAAACCTTAAAGAACGATGTCATTTAGCGAGATACAGCGTTCTGTACTGTAATAAGTTGGTGAGAAACTGTGAGGTCAAGCAAATATCGTAATTGTGAACGAAACAGTGTAATTGAGCGTCTTTAGATACAAGTGCGAATGTTAGGTTAGGTTGACATATAAACCGTCGTAAAACCGCATTAAACAATGTCACTTAGTGAGATGTAGTGTTTTTCAACATTACAAGTCGGGAACTACGATATCTAATGTGAAAGCGCATGAAACCGTCGTAATCTTGTAGAAAACATTGTAAAGTGGCGAGTAAAACGTTTTCTAACGATAGAAGTGCGAAGGTTAGGTTAGGTTATGTTAGTTTAAGCTAGGTAGCGTCGTGAAACTACCAAAAACGACGTCATCTAACAAGATAGTGTTGTTTTATAGCGAGTATTAAACTGCGATAGGTGAAATGTTGTGAAAGCACACAAAACGGCATGAACAAGCCAAATACTGCGTGTTCTACCGTTACAAGTGCGAAACTGCTATATTGTGATATTCTCGTTAAATCGCATGCAAGCATCGTAAAACCTTAAAGAACAATGTCATTTAGCGAGATACAGCGTTCTGTACTGCAATAAGTTGGTGAAAAACTGTGAGGTTATGCAAATATCGTAATTGTGAACAAAACAGTGTAATAGAGCGTTTTTAGATACAAGTGCGAATGTTAGGTTAGGTTAAGATATGAACCGTCGTAAAACCGCATTAAACAATGTCAATTACTGAGATGCAGTGTTTTTCACCATTAAAAGTGGGGAACTGCGATATTTAATGTGAAAGCGCTTGCAACCGTCGTTAGGTTAGGTTAGGTTAGGTTAGGTTAGGTTTGGTTAGGTTAGGTTAGGTTAGGTTAGGTTAGATTAGGTTAGGTTGGGTTGAGTTGGGTTAGGTTAGGTTAGGTTAGGTTGGGTTAGGTTAGGTTAGGTTAGGTTAGGTTACGTTAGGTTAGGTTACGTTAGGTTAGGTTAGGTTAGGTTACGTTACGTTAGGTTAGGTTAGGTTAGGTAAGGATAATTTGGTTAGGTTAGGTAAGGTTAGGTTAGGTTAGGTTAGGTTGGGTTGGGTGTTGTTGGGTTGGGTTGGGTTGGGTTAGGTTAGGTTAGGTTACGGTAGGTAAGGTTAGGTTAGGTTACGTTAGGTTATGTTAGGTTAGGTTAGGTTACGTTAGGTTACGTTAGGTTAGGTCAGGTAAGGTTAGGTTACGTTAGAACAGGTTAGGTTAGGTTACGTTAGGTTAGGTTAAGTTAGGTTAGGTTAGGTTTGGTTAGGTTAGGTTAGGTTAGCTTAGGTTAGGTTAGGTTGGGTTGGGTTGGGTTGGGTTAGGTTGGGTTAGGTTAGGTTAGGTTGGGTTAGGTTAGTTTAGGTTAGGTTAGGTTAGGTTAGGTTAAGTTGGGTTGGGTTAGGTTAGGTTAGGTTAGGTAAGGTTAGGTTAGGTTAGGTTAGGTTAGGTTAAGGTATGAACCGTCGTAAAACCGCATTAAACAATGTCACTTAGTGAGATGCAGTGTTTTTCACCTTTACAAGTTGGGAACTGTGATATCTTATGTGAAAGCGCTTGAAACCGTCGTAATAATGTAGAAAGCAATGTAAAGTAGCGAGTAAAACGTTTTCTAACGATAGAAGTGCGAAGGTCATGTTAGGTTAGGTTAGTTTAAGCTAGGTAGCGTCGTGAAACTACCAAAAACAACGTCATCTAACGAGATAGTGTTGTTTTATTGCGAGTACGAAACTGCGATAGGTGAAATGTTGTGAAAGCACACAAAACGGCATGAACAAGCCAAATACTGCGTGTTCTACCGTTACAAGTGCGAAACTGCTATATTGTGATATTCTCGTTAAATCGCATGCAAGCATCGTGAAACCTTAAAGAACAATGTCATTTAGCGAGATACAGCGTTCTGTACTGCAATAAGTTGGTGAAAAACTGTGAGGTTATGCAAATATCCTAATTGTGAACGAAACAGTGTAATAGAGCGTTTTTTAATACAAGTGCGAATGTTAGGTTAGGTTGACATATCAACCGTCGTAAAACCGCATTAAACAAAGTCACTTAGTGAGATGTAGTGTTTTTCAACATTACAAGTCGGGAACTACGATATCTAATGTGAAAGCGCATGAAACAGTCGTAATCTTGTAGAAAACATTGTAAAGTTGCGAGTAAACTTTTTCTAACGATAGAAGTGCGAAGGTTAGGTTAGGTTAGGTTAGTTTAAGCTAGGTAGCGTCGTGAAACTACCAAAAACGACGTCATCTAACGAGATAGTGTTGTTTTATTGCGAGTATTAAACTGCGATAGGTAAAATGTTGTGAATGCACACAAAACGGCATGAACAAGCCAAATACTGCGTGTTCTACCGTTACAAGTGCGAAACTGCTATATTGTGATATTCTCGTTAAAGCGCATGCAAGCATCGTGAAACCATAAAGAACGATGTCATTTAGCGAGATACAGCGTTCTGTACTGCAATAAGTTGGTGAAAAACTGTGAGGTTATGCAAATATCGTAATTGTGAACGAAACAGTGTAATAGAGCGTTTTTCAATACAAGTACGAATGTTAGGTTAGGTTAAGATATGAACCGTCGTAAAACCGCATTAAACAATGTCACTTAGTGAGATGCAGTGTTTTTCACCATTACAAGTTGGGAACTGCGATATCTAATGTGAAAGCACTTGCAAACGTCGTTACGTTAGGTTAGGTGACGTTAGGTTAGGTTAGGTTACGTTAGGTTAGGTTTGGTTTGGTTAGGTTAGGTTAGGTTAGGTTAGGGTATGTTAGGTAAGGTTTGGTTAGGTTAGGTTAGGTTAGGTTGGTTTAGGTAAGGTTAGGTTAGGTTAAGATATGAACCGCGCTAAAACCGCGTTAAACAATGTCACTTAGTGAGATGCTGTGTTTTTCACCATTACAAGTCGGGAACTGCGATATCTAATGTGAAAGCGCATGAAACCGTCGTAATCTTGTAGAAAACATTGTAAAGTAGCGAATAAAACGTTTTCTAACGATAGAAGTGCGAAGGTTCGGTTAGTTTGAGTTATGTTAATTTAAGCTAGGTAGCGTCGTGAAACCACCAAAAACGACGTCATCTAACGAGATAGTGTTGTTTTAATGCGAGTACGAAACTGCGACAGGTAAAATGTTGTGAAAGCACTCAAAACGGCATGAACAAGCCAAATACTGCGTGTTGTACCGTTACAAGTGCGAAACTGCTATGTTGTGACATTCTCGGTAAAGCGCATGCAAGTATCGTGAAACCTTAAAGAACGATGTCATTTAGCGAGATACAGCGTTCTGTACTGTAATAAGTTGGTGAGAAACTGTGAGGTCAAGCAAATATCGTAATTGTGAACGAAACAGTGTAATTGAGCGTCTTTAGATACAAGTGCGAATGTTAGGTTAGGTTGACATATCAACCGTCGTAAAACCGCATTAAACAAAGTCACTTAGTGAGATGTAGTGTTTTTCAACATTACAAGTCGGGAACTACGATATCTAATGTGAAAGCGCATGAAACAGTCGTAATCTTGTAGAAAACATTGTAAAGTTGCGAGTAAACTTTTTCTAACGATAGAAGTGCGAAGGTTAGGTTAGGTTAGGTTAGTTTAAGCTAGGTAGCGTCGTGAAACTACCAAAAACGACGTCATCTAACGAGATAGTGTTGTTTTATTGCGAGTATTAAACTGCGATAGGTAAAATGTTGTGAATGCACACAAAACGGCATGAACAAGCCAAATACTGCGTGTTCTACCGTTACAAGTGCGAAACTGCTATATTGTGATATTCTCGTTAAAGCGCATGCAAGCATCGTGAAACCATAAAGAACGATGTCATTTAGCGAGATACAGCGTTCTGTACTGCAATAAGTTGGTGAAAAACTGTGAGGTTATGCAAATATCGTAATTGTGAACGAAACAGTGTAATAGAGCGTTTTTCAATACAAGTACGAATGTTAGGTTAGGTTAAGATATGAACCGTCGTAAAACCGCATTAAACAATGTCACTTAGTGAGATGCAGTGTTTTTCACCATTACAAGTTGGGAACTGCGATATCTAATGTGAAAGCACTTGCAAACGTCGTTACGTTAGGTTAGGTGACGTTAGGTTAGGTTAGGTTACGTTAGGTTAGGTTTGGTTTGGTTAGGTTAGGTTAGGTTATGTTAGGTTAGGTTGGGTTAGGTTAGGTTAGGTTACGTTAGGTTAAGGTATGAACCGTCGTAAAACCGCAATAAACAATGTCACTTAGTGAGATGCAGTGTTTTTCACCTTTACAAGTTTGGAACTGCGATATCTAATGTGAAAGCGCTTGAAACCGTCGTAATCTTGTAGAAAACATTGTAAAGTGGCGAGTAAAACGTTTTCTAACGATAGAAGTGCGAAGGTTAGGTTAGGTTAGTTTAAGCTAGGTAGCGTCGTGAAACTACCAAAAACGACGTCATCTAACGAGATAGTGTTGTTTTATAGCGAGTATTAAACTGCGATAGGTGAAATGTTGTGAAAGCACACAAAACGGCATGAACAAGCCAAATACTGCGTGTTCTACCGTTACAAGTGCGAAACTGCTATATTGTGATATTCTCGTTAAATCGCATGCAAGCATCGTGAAACCTTAAAGAACAATGTCATTTAGCGAGATACAGCGTTCTGTACTGCAATAAGTTGGTGAAAAACTGTGAGGTTATGCAAATATCGTAATTGTGAACAAAACAGTGTAATAGAGCGTTTTTAGATACAAGTGCGAATGTTAGGTTAGGTTAAGATATGAACCATCGTAAAACCGCATTAAACAATGTCAATTACTGAGATGCAGTGTTTTTCACCATTAAAAGTGGGGAACTGCGATATTTATAGTGAAAGCGCTTGCAACCGTCGTTAGGTTAGGTTAGGTTAGGTTAGGTTAGGTTAGGTTAGGTTTGGTTAGGTTAGGTTAGGTTAGGTTAGGTTAGGTTAGATTAGGTTAGGTTGGGTTGAGTTGGGTTAGGTTAGGTTAGGTTAGGTTGGGTTAGGTTAGGTTAGGTTAGGTTAGGTTACGTTAGGTTAGGTTACGTTAGGTTAGGTTAGGTTACGTTACGTTAGGTTAGGTTAGGTTAGGTAAGGATAATTTGGTTAGGTTAGGTAAGGTTAGGTTTGGTTAGGTTAGGTTGGGTTTGGTGTTGTTGGGTTGGGTTGGGTTGGGTTAGGTTGGGTTAGGTTAGGTTACGTTAGGTAAGGTTAGGTTAGGTTACGTTAGGTTATGTTAGGTTAGGTTAGGTTACGTTAGGTTAGGTTAGGTCAGGTAAGGTTAGGTTACGTTAGAATAGGTTAGGTTAGGTTACGTTAGGTTAGGTTAAGTTAGGTTAGGTTAGGTTTGGTTAGGTTAGGTTAGGTTAGGTTGGGTTGGGTTGGGTTGGGTTAGGTTGGGTTAGGTTAGGTTAGGTTCGGTTAGGTTAGTTTAGGTTAGGTTAGGTTAGGTTAGGTTAAGTTGGGTTGGGTTAGGTTAGGTTAGGTTAGGTTAGGTTAGGTAAGGTTAGGTTAGGTTAGGTTAGGTTAGGTTAAGGTATGAACTGTCGTAAAACCGCATTAAACAATGTCACTTAGTGAGATGCAGTGTTTTTCACCTTTACAAGTTGGGAACTGCAATATCTAATGCGAAAGCGCTTGAAACCGTCGTAATGTTGTAGAAAGCAATGTAAAGTAGCGAGTAAAACGTTTTCTAACGATAGAAGTGCGAAGGTTATGTTAGGTTGAGTTATGTTAGTTTAAGCTAGGTAGCGTCGTGAAACCACCAAAAACGACGTCATCTAACGAGATAGTGTTGTTTTATTGCGAGTACGAAACTGCGATAGGTAAAATGTTGTGAAAGCACACAAAACGGCATGAACAAGCCAAATACTGCGTGTTGTACCGTTACAAGTGCGAAAGTGCTATGTTGTGACATTCTCGGTAAAGCGCATGCAAGTATCGTGAAACCTTAAGGAACGATGTCATTTAGCGAGATACAGCGTTCTGTACTGTAATAAGTTGGTGAGAAACTGTGAGGTCAAGCAAATATCGTAATTGTGAACGAAACAGTGTAATTGAGCGTCTTTAGATACAAGTGCGAATGTTAGGTTAGGTTGACATATAAACCGTCGTAAAACCGCATTAAACAATGTCACTTAGTGAGATGTAGTGTTTTTCAACATTACAAGTCGGGAACTACGATATCTAATGTGAAAGCGCATGAAACCGTCGTAATCTTGTAGAAAACATTGTAAAGTGGCGAGTAAAACGTTTTCTAACGATAGAAGTGCGAAGGTTAGGTTAGGTTATGTTAGTTTAAGCTAGGTAGCGTCGTGAAACTACCAAAAACGACGTCATCTAACGAGATAGTGTTGTTTTATAGCGAGTATTAAACTGCGATAGGTGAAATGTTGTGAAAGCACACAAAACGGCATGAACAAGCCAAATACTGCGTGTTCTACCGTTACAAGTGCGAAACTGCTATATTGTGATATTCTCGTTAAATCGCATGCAAGCATCGTAAAACCTTAAAGAACAATGTCATTTAGCGAGATACAGCGTTCTGTACTGCAATAAGTTGGTGAAAAACTGTGAGGTTATGCAAATATCGTAATTGTGAACAAAACAGTGTAATAGAGCGTTTTTAGATACAAGTGCGAATGTTAGGTTAGGTTAAGATATGAACCGTCGTAAAACCGCATTAAACAATGTCAATTACTGAGATGCAGTGTTTTTCACCATTAAAAGTGGGGAACTGCGATATTTAATGTGAAAGCGCTTGCAACCGTCGTTAGGTTAGGTTAGGTTAGGTTAGGTTAGGTTTGGTTAGGTTAGGTTAGGTTAGGTTAGGTTAGATTAGGTTAGGTTGGGTTGAGTTGGGTTAGGTTAGGTTAGGTTAGGTTGGGTTAGGTTAGGTTAGGTTAGGTTAGGTTACGTTAGGTTAGGTTACGTTAGGTTAGGTTAGGTTAGGTTACGTTACGTTAGGTTAGGTTAGGTTAGGTAAGGATAATTTGGTTAGGTTAGGTAAGGTTAGGTTAGGTTAGGTTAGGTTGGGTTGGGTGTTGTTGGGTTGGGTTGGGTTGGGTTGGGTTAGGTTAGGTTAGGTTACGTTAGGTAAGGTTAGGTTAGGTTACGTTAGGTTATGTTAGGTTAGGTTAGGTTACGTTAGGTTACGTTAGGTTACGTTAGGTTACGTTAGGTTACGTTAGAACAGGTTAGGTTAGGTTACGTTAGGTTAGGTTAAGTTAGGTTAGGTTAGGTTTGGTTAGGTTAGGTTAGGTTAGCTTAGGTTAGGTTAGGTTGGGTTGGGTTGGGTTGGGTTAGGTTGGGTTAGGTTAGGTTAGGTTGGGTTAGGTTAGTTTAGGTTAGGTTAGGTTAGGTTAGGTTAAGTTGGGTTGGGTTAGGTTAGGTTAGGTTAGGTAAGGTTAGGTTAGGTTAGGTTAGGTTAAGGTATGAACCGTCGTAAAACCGCATTAAACAATGTCACTTAGTGAGATGCAGTGTTTTTCACCTTTACAAGTTGGGAACTGTGATATCTTATGTGAAAGCGCTTGAAACCGTCGTAATAATGTAGAAAGCAATGTAAAGTAGCGAGTAAAACGTTTTCTAACGATAGAAGTGCGAAGGTCATGTTAGGTTAGGTTAGTTTAAGCTAGGTAGCGTCGTGAAACTACCAAAAACAACGTCATCTAACGAGATAGTGTTGTTTTATTGCGAGTACGAAACTGCGATAGGTGAAATGTTGTGAAAGCACACAAAACGGCATGAACAAGCCAAATACTGCGTGTTCTACCGTTACAAGTGCGAAACTGCTATATTGTGATATTCTCGTTAAATCGCATGCAAGCATCGTGAAACCTTAAAGAACAATGTCATTTAGCGAGATACAGCGTTCTGTACTGCAATAAGTTGGTGAAAAACTGTGAGGTTATGCAAATATCCTAATTGTGAACGAAACAGTGTAATAGAGCGTTTTTTAATACAAGTGCGAATGTTAGGTTAGGTTGACATATCAACCGTCGTAAAACCGCATTAAACAAAGTCACTTAGTGAGATGTAGTGTTTTTCAACATTACAAGTCGGGAACTACGATATCTAATGTGAAAGCGCATGAAACAGTCGTAATCTTGTAGAAAACATTGTAAAGTTGCGAGTAAACTTTTTCTAACGATAGAAGTGCGAAGGTTAGGTTAGGTTAGGTTAGTTTAAGCTAGGTAGCGTCGTGAAACTACCAAAAACGACGTCATCTAACGAGATAGTGTTGTTTTATTGCGAGTATTAAACTGCGATAGGTAAAATGTTGTGAATGCACACAAAACGGCATGAACAAGCCAAATACTGCGTGTTCTACCGTTACAAGTGCGAAACTGCTATATTGTGATATTCTCGTTAAAGCGCATGCAAGCATCGTGAAACCATAAAGAACGATGTCATTTAGCGAGATACAGCGTTCTGTACTGCAATAAGTTGGTGAAAAACTGTGAGGTTATGCAAATATCGTAATTGTGAACGAAACAGTGTAATAGAGCGTTTTTCAATACAAGTACGAATGTTAGGTTAGGTTAAGATATGAACCGTCGTAAAACCGCATTAAACAATGTCACTTAGTGAGATGCAGTGTTTTTCACCATTACAAGTTGGGAACTGCGATATCTAATGTGAAAGCACTTGCAAACGTCGTTACGTTAGGTTAGGTGACGTTAGGTTAGGTTAGGTTACGTTAGGTTAGGTTTGGTTTGGTTAGGTTAGGTTAGGTTATGTTAGGTTAGGTTGGGTTAGGTTAGGTTAGGTTACGTTAGGTTAAGGTATGAACCGTCGTAAAACCGCAATAAACAATGTCACTTAGTGACATGCAGTGTTTTTCACCTTTACAAGTTGGGAACTGCGATATCTAATGTGAAAGCGCTTGAAACCGTCGTAATCTTGTAGAAAACATTGTAAAGTGGCGAGTAAAACGTTTTCTAACAATAGAAGTGCGAAGGTTAGGTTAGGTTAGGTTAGTTTAAGCTAGGTAGCGTCGTGAAACTACCAAAAACGACGTCATCTAACGAGATAGTGTTGTTTTATAGCGAGTATTATACTGCGATAGGTGAAATGTTGTGAAAGCACACAAAACGGCATGAACAAGCCAAATACTGCGTGTTCTACCGTTACAAGTGCGAAACTGCTATATTGTGATATTCTCGTTAAATCGCATGCAAGCATCGTGAAACCTTAAAAAACAATGTCATTTAGCGAGATACAGCGTTCTGTACTGCAATAAGTTGGTGAAAAACTGTGAGGTTATGCAAATATCGTAATTGTGAACAAAACAGTGTAATAGAGCGTTTTTAGATACAAGTGCGAATGTTAGGTTAGGTTAAGATATGAACCGTCGTAAAACCGCATTAAACAATGTCAATTACTGAGATGCAGTGTTTTTCACCATTAAAAGTGGGGAACTGCGATATTTATAGTGAAAGCGCTTGCAACCGTCGTTAGGTTAGGTTAGGTTAGGTTAGGTTAGGTTAGGTTTGGTTAGGTAAGGTTAGGTTAGGTTAGGTTAGGTTAGATTAGGTTAGGTTGGGTTGAGTTGGGTTAGGTTAGGTTAGGTTAGGTTGGGTTAGGTTAGGTTAGGTTAGGTTAGGTTACGTTAGGTTAGGTTACGTTAGGTTAGGTTAGGTTACGTTACGTTAGGTTAGGTTAGGTTAGGTAAGGATAATTTGGTTAGGTTAGGTAAGGTTAGGTTAGGTTAGGTTAGGTTGGGTTGGGTGTTGTTGGGTTGGGTTGGGTTGGGTTAGGTTGGGTTAGGTTAGGTTACGTTAGGTAAGGTTAGGTTAGGTTACGTTAGGTTATGTTAGGTTAGGTTAGGTTACGTTAGGTTAGGTTAGGTCAGGTAAGGTTAGGTTAGGTTAGGTTAGGTTAGGTTAAGGTATGAACTGTCGTAAAACCGCATTAAACAATGTCACTTAGTGAGATGCAGTGTTTTTCACCTTTACAAGTTGGGAACTGCAATATCTAATGCGAAAGCGCTTGAAACCGTCGTATTGTTATAGAAAGCAATGTAAAGTAGCGAGTAAAACGTTTTCTAACGACAGAAGTGCGAAGGTTATGTTAGGTTGAGTTATGTTAGTTTAAGCTAGGTAGCGTCGTGAAACCACCAAAAACGACGTCATCTAACGAGATAGTGTTGTTTTATTGCGAGTACGAAACTGCGATAGGTAAAATGTTGTGAAAGCACACAAAACGGCATGAACAAGCCAAATACTGCGTGTTGTACCGTTACAAGTGCGAAAGTGCTATGTTGTGACATTCTCGGTAAAGCGCATGCAAGTATCGTGAAACCTTAAAGAACGATGTCATTTAGCGAGATACAGCGTTCTGTACTGTAATAAGTTGGTGAGAAACTGTGAGGTCAAGCAAATATCGTAATTGTGAACGAAACAGTGTAATTGAGCGTCTTTAGATACAAGTGCGAATGTTAGGTTAGGTTGACATATCAACCGTCGTAAAACCGCATTAAACAATGTCACTTAGTGAGATGTAGTGTTTTTCAACATTACAAGTCGGGAACTACGATATCTAATGTGAAAGCGCATGAAACCGTCGTAATCTTGTAGAAAACATTGTAAAGTGGCGAGTAAAACGTTTTCTAACGATAGAAGTGCGAAGGTTAGGTTAGGTTATGTTAGTTTAAGCTAGGTAGCGTCGTGAAACTACCAAAAACGACGTCATCTAACGAGATAGTGTTGTTTTATAGCGAGTATTAAACTGCGATAGGTGAAATGTTGTGAAAGCACACAAAACGGCATGAACAAGCCAAATACTGCGTGTTCTACCGTTACAAGTGCGAAACTGCTATATTGTGATATTCTCGTTAAATCGCATGCAAGCATCGTAAAACCTTAAAGAACAATGTCATTTAGCGAGATACAGCGTTCTGTACTGCAATAAGTTGGTGAAAAACTGTGAGGTTATGCAAATATCGTAATTGTGAACAAAACAGTGTAATAGAGCGTTTTTAGATACAAGTGCGAATGTTAGGTTAGGTTAAGATATGAACCGTCGTAAAACCGCATTAAACAATGTCAATTACTGAGATGCAGTGTTTTTCACCATTAAAAGTGGGGAACTGCGATATTTAATGTGAAAGCGCTTGCAACCGTCGTTGGGTTAGGTTAGGTTAGGTTAGGTTAGGTTTGGTTAGGTTAGGTTAGGTTAGGTTAGGTTAGATTAGGTTAGGTTGGGTTGAGTTGGGTTAGGTTAGGTTAGGTTAGGTTGGGTTAGGTTAGGTTAGGTTAGGTTAGGTTACGTTAGGTTAGGTTACGTTAGGTTAGGTTAGGTTAGGTTACGTTACGTTAGGTTAGGTTAGGTTAGGTAAGGATAATTTGGTTAGGTTAGGTAAGGTTAGGTTAGGTTAGGTTAGGTTGGGTTGGGTGTTGTTGGGTTGGGTTGGGTTGGGTTGGGTTAGGTTAGGTTAGGTTAGGTTACGTTAGGTAAGGTTAGGTTAGGTTACGTTAGGTTATGTTAGGTTAGGTTAGGTTACGTTAGGTTACGTTAGGTTAGGTCAGGTAAGGTTAGGTTACGTTAGAACAGGTTAGGTTAGGTTACGCTAGGTTAGGTTAAGTTAGGTTAGGTTAGGTTTGGTTAGGTTAGGTTAGGTTAGCTTAGGTTAGGTTAGGTTGGGTTGGGTTGGGTTGGGTTAGGTTGGGTTAGGTTAGGTTAGGTTGGGTTAGGTTAGTTTAGGTTAGGTTAGGTTAGGTTAAGTTGGGTTGGGTTAGGTTAGGTTAGGTTAGGTAAGGTTACGTTAGGTTAGGTTAGGTTAGGTTAAGGTATGAACCGTCGTAAAACCGCATTAAACAATGTCACTTAGTGAGATGCAGTGTTTTTCACCTTTACAAGTTGGGAACTGTGATATCTTATGTGAAAGCGCTTGAAACCGTCGTAATGTTGTAGAAAGCAATGTAAAGTAGCGAGTAAAACGTTTTCTAACGATAGAAGTGCGAAGGTCATGTTAGGTTAGGTTAGTTTAAGCTAGGTAGCGTCGTGAAACTACCAAAAACAACGTCATCTAACGAGATAGTGTTGTTTTATTGCGAGTACGAAACTGCGATAGGTGAAATGTTGTGAAAGCACACAAAACGGCATGAACAAGCCAAATACTGCGTGTTGTACCGTTACAAGTGCGAAACTGCTATGTTGTGATATTCTCGTTAAAGCGCATGCAAGCATAGTGAAACCTTAAAGAACGATGTCATTTAGCGAGATACAGCGTTCTGTACTGCAATAAGTTGGTGAAAAACTGTGAGGTTATGCAAATATCCTAATTGTGAACCAAACAGTGTAATAGAGCGTTTTTTAATACAAGTGCGAATGTTAGGTTAGGTTAAGATATGAACCGTCGTAAAACCGCATTAATCAATGTCACTTAGTGAGATGCAGTGTTTTTCACCATTACAAGTCAGGAACTGCGATATCTAATGTGAAAGCGCTTGCAAACGTCGTTAGGTTAGGTTAGGTTAGGTTAGGTTAGGTTACGTTAGGTTAGGTTAGGTTAGGTTTGGTTAGGTTAGGTTAGGTTAGGTTAGGGTATGTTAGGTAAGGTTTGGTTAGGTTAGGTTAGGTTAGGTTGGTTTAGGTAAGGTTAGGTTAGGTTAAGATATGAACCGCGCTAAAACCGCGTTAAACAATGTCACTTAGTGAGATGCTGTGTTTTTCACCATTACAAGTCGGGAACTGCGATATCTAATGTGAAAGCGCATGAAACCGTCGTAATCTTGTAGAAAACATTGTAAAGTAGCGAATAAAACGTTTTCTAACGATAGAAGTGCGAAGGTTCGGTTAGTTTGAGTTATGTTAGTTTAAGCTAGGTAGCGTCGTGAAACCACCAAAAACGACGTCATCTAACGAGATAGTGTTGTTTTAATGCGAGTACGAAACTGCGACAGGTAAAATGTTGTGAAAGCACTCAAAACGGCATGAACAAGCCAAATAATGTTACAAGTGCGAAACTGCTATGTTGTGACATTCTCGGTAAAGCGCATGCAAGTATCGTGAAACCTTAAAGAACGATGTCATTTAGCGAGATACAGCGTTCTGTACTGTAATAAGTTGGTGAGAAACTGTGAGGTCAAGCAAATATCGTAATTGTGAACGAAACAGTGTAATTGAGCGTCTTTAGATACAAGTGCGAATGTTAGGTTAGGTTGACATATCAACCGTCGTAAAACCGCATTAAACAAAGTCACTTAGTGAGATGTAGTGTTTTTCAACATTACAAGTCGGGAACTACGATATCTAATGTGAAAGCGCATGAAACCGTCGTAATCTTGTAGAAAACATTGTAAAGTGGCGAGTAAAACGTTTTCTAACGATAGAAGTGCGAAGGTTAGGTTAGGTTATGTTAGTTTAAGCTAGGTAGCGTCGTGAAACTACCAAAAACGACGTCATCTAACGAGATAGTGTTGTTTTATAGCGAGTATTAAACTGCGATAGGTGAAATGTTGTGAAAGCACACAAAACGGCATGAACAAGCCAAATACTGCGTGTTCTACCGTTACAAGTGCGAAACTGCTATATTGTGATATTCTCGTTAAATCGCATGCAAGCATCGTAAAACCTTAAAGAACAATGTCATTTAGCGAGATACAGCGTTCTGTACTGCAATAAGTTGGTGAAAAACTGTGAGGTTATGCAAATATCGTAATTGTGAACAAAACAGTGTAATAGAGCGTTTTTAGATACAAGTGCGAATGTTAGGTTAGGTTAAGATATGAACCGTCGTAAAACCGCATTAAACAATGTCAATTACTGAGATGCAGTGTTTTTCACCATTAAAAGTGGGGAACTGCGATATTTAATGTGAAAGCGCTTGCAACCGTCGTTAGGTTAGGTTAGGTTAGGTTAGGTTAGGTTTGGTTAGGTTAGGTTAGGTTAGGTTAGGTTAGATTAGGTTAGGTTGGGTTGAGTTGGGTTAGGTTAGGTTAGGTTAGGTTGGGTTAGGTTAGGTTAGGTTAGGTTAGGTTACGTTAGGTTAGGTTACGTTAGGTTAGGTTAGGTTAGGTTACGTTACGTTAGGTTAGGTTAGGTTAGGTAAGGATAATTTGGTTAGGTTAGGTAAGGTTAGGTTAGGTTAGGTTAGGTTGGGTTGGGTGTTGTTGGGTTGGGTTGGGTTGGGTTGGGTTAGGTTAGGTTAGGTTAGGTTACGTTAGGTAAGGTTAGGTTAGGTTACGTTAGGTTATGTTAGGTTAGGTTAGGTTACGTTAGGTTACGTTAGGTTAGGTCAGGTAAGGTTAGGTTACGTTAGAACAGGTTAGGTTAGGTTACGTTAGGTTAGGTTAAGTTAGGTTAGGTTAGGTTTGGTTAGGTTAGGTTAGGTTAGCTTAGGTTAGGTTAGGTTGGGTTGGGTTGGGTTGGGTTAGGTTGGGTTAGGTTAGGTTAGGTTGGGTTAGGTTAGTTTAGGTTAGGTTAGGTTAGGTTAGGTTAAGTTGGGTTGGGTTAGGTTAGGTTAGGTTAGGTAAGGTTACGTTAGGTTAGGTTAGGTTAGGTTAAGGTATGAACCGTCGTAAAACCGCATTAAACAATGTCACTTAGTGAGATGCAGTGTTTTTCACCTTTACAAGTTGGGAACTGTGATATCTTATGTGAAAGCGCTTGAAACCGTCGTAATGTTGTAGAAAGCAATGTAAAGTAGCGAGTAAAACGTTTTCTAACGATAGAAGTGCGAAGGTCATGTTAGGTTAGGTTAGTTTAAGCTAGGTAGCGTCGTGAAACTACCAAAAACAACGTCATCTAACGAGATAGTGTTGTTTTATTGCGAGTACGAAACTGCGATAGGTGAAATGTTGTGAAAGCACACAAAACGGCATGAACAAGCCAAATACTGCGTGTTGTACCGTTACAAGTGCGAAACTGCTATGTTGTGATATTCTCGTTAAAGCGCATGCAAGCATCGTGAAACCTTAAAGAACGATGTCATTTAGCGAGATACAGCGTTCTGTACTGCAATAAGTTGGTGAAAAACTGTGAGGTTATGCAAATATCCTAATTGTGAACGAAACAGTGTAATAGAGCGTTTTTTAATACAAGTGCGAATGTTAGGTTAGGTTAAGATATGAACCGTCGTAAAACCGCATTAATCAATGTCACTTAGTGAGATGCAGTGTTTTTCACCATTACAAGTCGGGAACTGCGATATCTAATGTGAAAGCGCTTGCAAACGTCGTTAGGTTAGGTTAGGTTAGGTTAGGTTAGGTTACGTTAGGTTAGGTTAGGTTAGGTTTGGTTAGGTTAGGTTAGGTTAGGTTAGGGTATGTTAGGTAAGGTTTTGTTAGGTTAGGTTAGGTTAGGTTGGTTTAGGTAAGGTTAGGTTAGGTTAAGATATGAACCGCGCTAAAACCGCGTTAAACAATGTCACTTAGTGAGATGCTGTGTTTTTCACCATTACAAGTCGGGAACTGCGATATCTAATGTGAAAGCGCATGAAACCGTCGTAATCTTGTAGAAAACATTGTAAAGTAGCGAATAAAACGTTTTCTAACGATAGAAGTGCGAAGGTTCGGTTAGTTTGAGTTATGTTAGTTTAAGCTAGGTAGCGTCGTGAAACCACCAAAAACGACGTCATCTAACGAGATAGTGTTGTTTTAATGCGAGTACGAAACTGCGACAGGTAAAATGTTGTGAAAGCACTCAAAACGGCATGAACAAGCCAAATAATGTTACAAGTGCGAAACTGCTATGTTGTGACATTCTCGGTAAAGCGCATGCAAGTATCGTGAAACCTTAAAGAACGATGTCATTTAGCGAGATACAGCGTTCTGTACTGTAATAAGTTGGTGAGAAACTGTGAGGTCAAGCAAATATCGTAATTGTGAACGAAACAGTGTAATTGAGCGTCTTTAGATACAAGTGCGAATGTTAGGTTAGGTTGACATATCAACCGTCGTAAAACCGCATTAAACAAAGTCACTTAGTGAGATGTAGTGTTTTTCAACATTACAAGTCGGGAACTACGATATCTAATGTGAAAGCGCATGAAACAGTCGTAATCTTGTAGAAAACATTGTAAAGTTGCGAGTAAACGTTTTCTAACGATAGAAGTGCGAAGGTTAGGTTAGGTTAGGTTAGTTTAAGCTAGGTAGCGTCGTGAAACTACCAAAAACGACGTCATCTAACGAGATAGTGTTGTTTTATTGCGAGTATTAAACTGCGATAGGTAAAATGTTGTGAATGCACACAAAACGGCATGAACAAGCCAAATACTGCGTGTTCTACCGTTACAAGTGCGAAACTGCTATATTGTGATATTCTCGTTAAAGCGCATGCAAGCATCGTGAAACCATAAAGAACGATGTCATTTAGCGAGATACAGCGTTCTGTACTGCAATAAGTTGGTGAAAAACTGTGAGGTTATGCAAATATCGTAATTGTGAACGAAACAGTGTAATAGAGCGTTTTTCAATACAAGTACGAATGTTAGGTTAGGTTAAGATATGAACCGTCGTAAAACCGCATTAAACAATGTCACTTAGTGAGATGCAGTGTTTTTCACCATTACAAGTTGGGAACTGCGATATCTAATGTGAAAGCACTTGCAAACGTCGTTACGTTAGGTTAGGTTACGTTAGGTTAGGTTAGGTTACGTTAGGTTAGGTTTGGTTTGGTTAGGTTAGGTTAGGTTATGTTAGGTTAGGTTGGGTTAGGTTAGGTTAGGTTACGTTAGGTTAAGGTATGAACCGTCGTAAAACCGCAATAAACAATGTCACTTAGTGAGATGCAGTGTTTTTCACCTTTACAAGTTGGGAACTGCGATATCTAATGTGAAAGCGCTTGAAACCGTCGTAATCTTGTAGAAAACATTGTAAAGTGGCGAGTAAAACGTTTTCTAACGATAGAAGTGCGAAGGTTAGGTTAGGTTAGGTTAGTTTAAGCTAGGTAGCGTCGTGAAACTACCAAAAACGACGTCATCTAACGAGATAGTGTTGTTTTATAGCGAGTATTAAACTGCGATAGGTGAAATGTTGTGAAAGCACACAAAACGGCATGAACAAGCCAAATACTGCGTGTTCTACCGTTACAAGTGCGAAACTGCTATATTGTGATATTCTCGTTAAATCGCATGCAAGCATCGTGAAACCTTAAAGAACAATGTCATTTAGCGAGATACAGCGTTCTGTACTGCAATAAGTTGGTGAAAAACTGTGAGGTTATGCAAATATCGTAATTGTGAACAAAACAGTGTAATAGAGCGTTTTTAGATACAAGTGCGAATGTTAGGTTAGGTTAAGATATGAACCGTCGTAAAACCGCATTAAACAATGTCAATTACTGAGATGCAGTGTTTTTCACCATTAAAAGTGGGGAACTGCGATATTTATAGTGAAAGCGCTTGCAACCGTCGTTAGGTTAGGTTAGGTTAGGTTAGGTTTGGTTAGGTTAGGTTAGGTTAGGTTAGGTTAGATTAGGTTAGGTTGGGTTGAGTTGGGTTAGGTTAGGTTAGGTTAGGTTGGGTTAGGTTAGGTTAGGTTAGGTTACGTTAGGTTAGGTTACGTTAGGTTAGGTTAGGTTACGTTACGTTAGGTTAGGTTAGGTTAGGTAAGGATAATTTGGTTAGGTTAGGTAAGGTTAGGTTAGGTTAGGTTAGGTTGGGTTGGGTGTTGTTGGGTTGGGTTGGGTTGGGTTAGGTTGGGTTAGGTTAGGTTACGTTAGGTAAGGTTAGGTTAGGTTACGTTAGGTTATGTTAGGTTAGGTTAGGTTACGTTAGCTTAGGTTAGGTCAGGTAAGGTTAGGTTACGTTAGAATAGGTTAGGTTAGGTTACGTTAGGTTAGGTTAAGTTAGGTTAGGTTATGTTTGGTTAGGTTAGGTTAGGTTAGGTTAGGTTGGGTTGGGTTGGGTTGGGTTAGGTTGGGTTAGGTTAAGTTAGGTTCGGTTAGGTTAGTTTAGGTTAGGTTAGGTTAGGTTAGGTTAAGTTGGGTTGGGTTAGGTTAGGTTAGGTTAGGTAAGGTTACGTTAGGTTAGGTTAGGTTAGGTTAAGGTATGAACCGTCGTAAAACCGCATTAAACAATGTCACTTAGTGAGATGCAGTGTTTTTCACCTTTACAAGTTGGGAACTGTGATATCTTATGTGAAAGCGCTTGAAACCGTCGTAATGTTGTAGAAAGCAATGTAAAGTAGCGAGTAAAACGTTTTCTAACGATAGAAGTGCGAAGGTCATGTTAGGTTAGGTTAGTTTAAGCTAGGTAGCGTCGTGAAACTACCAAAAACAACGTCATCTAACGAGATAGTGTTAATTTATTGCGAGTACGAAACTGCGATAGGTGAAATGTTGTGAAAGCACACAAAACGGCATGAACAAGCCAAATACTGCGTGTTGTACCGTTACAAGTGCGAAACTGCTATGTTGTGATATTCTCGTTAAAGCGCATGCAAGCATCGTGAAACCTTAAAGAACGATGTCATTTAGCGAGATACAGCGTTCTGTACTGCAATAAGTTGGTGAAAAACTGTGAGGTTATGCAAATATCCTAATTGTGAACGAAACAGTGTAATAGAGCGTTTTTTAATACAAGTGCGAATGTTAGGTTAGGTTAAGATATGAACCGTCGTAAAACCGCATTAATCAATGTCACTTAGTGAGATGCAGTGTTTTTCACCATTACAAGTCGGGAACTGCGATATCTAATGTGAAAGCGCTTGCAAACGTCGTTAGGTTAGGTTAGGTTAGGTTAGGTTACGTTAGGTTAGGTTAGGTTAGGTTTGGTTAGGTTAGGTTAGGTTAGGTTAGGGTATGTTAGGTAAGGTTTGGTTAGGTTAGGTTAGGTTAGGTTGGTTTAGGTAAGGTTAGGTTAGGTTAAGATATGAACCGCGCTAAAACCGCGTTAAACAATGTCACTTAGTGAGATGCTGTGTTTTTCACCATTACAAGTCGGGAACTGCGATATCTAATGTGAAAGCGCATGAAACCGTCGTAATCTTGTAGAAAACATTGTAAAGTAGCGAATAAAACGTTTTCTAACGATAGAAGTGCGAAGGTTCGGTTAGTTTGAGTTATGTTAGTTTAAGCTAGGTAGCGTCGTGAAACCACCAAAAACGACGTCATCTAACGAGATAGTGTTGTTTTATTGCGAGTACGAAACTGCGACAGGTAAAATGTTGTGAAAGCACTCAAAACGGCATGAACAAGCCAAATAATGTTACAAGTGCGAAACTGCTATGTTGTGACATTCTCGGTAAAGCGCATGCAAGTATCGTGAAACCTTAAAGAACGATGTCATTTAGCGAGATACAGCGTTCTGTACTGTAATAAGTTGGTGAGAAACTGTGAGGTCAAGCAAATATCGTAATTGTGAACGAAACAGTGTAATTGAGCGTCTTTAGATACAAGTGCGAATGTTAGGTTAGGTTGACATATCAACCGTCGTAAAACCGCATTAAACAAAGTCACTTAGTGAGATGTAGTGTTTTTCAACATTACAAGTCGGGAACTACGATATCTAATGTGAAAGCGCATGAAACAGTCGTAATCTTGTAGAAAACATTGTAAAGTTGCGAGTAAACGTTTTCTAACGATAGAAGTGCGAAGGTTAGGTTAGGTTAGGTTAGTTTAAGCTAGGTAGCGTCGTGAAACTACCAAAAACGACGTCATCTAACGAGATAGTGTTGTTTTATTGCGAGTATTAAACTGCGATAGGTAAAATGTTGTGAATGCACACAAAACGGCATGAACAAGCCAAATACTGCGTGTTCTACCGTTACAAGTGCGAAACTGCTATATTGTGATATTCTCGTTAAAGCGCATGCAAGCATCGTGAAACCATAAAGAACGATGTCATTTAGCGAGATACAGCGTTCTGTACTGCAATAAGTTGGTGAAAAACTGTGAGGTTATGCAAATATCGTAATTGTGAACGAAACAGTGTAATAGAGCGTTTTTCAATACAAGTACGATTGTTAGGTTAGGTTAAGATATGAACCGTCGTAAAACCGCATTAAACAATGTCACTTAGTGAGATGCAGTGTTTTTCACCATTACAAGTTGGGAACTGCGATATCTAATGTGAAAGCACTTGCAAACGTCGTTACGTTAGGTTAGGTTACGTTAGGTTAGGTTAGGTTACGTTAGGTTAGGTTTGGTTTGGTTAGGTTAGGTTAGGTTATGTTAGGTTAGGTTGGGTTAGGTTAGGTTAGGTTACGTTAGGTTAAGGTATGAACCGTCGTAAAACCGCAATAAACAATGTCACTTAGTGAGATGCAGTGTTTTTCACCTTTACAAGTTGGGAACTGCGATATCTAATGTGAAAGCGCTTGAAACCGTCGTAATCTTGTAGAAAACATTGTAAAGTGGCGAGTAAAACGTTTTCTAACGATAGAAGTGCGAAGGTTAGGTTAGGTTAGGTTAGTTTAAGCTAGGTAGCGTCGTGAAACTACCAAAAACGACGTCATCTAACGAGATAGTGTTGTTTTATAGCGAGTATTAAACTGCGATAGGTGAAATGTTGTGAAAGCACACAAAACGGCATGAACAAGCCAAATACTGCGTGTTCTACCGTTACAAGTGCGAAACTGCTATATTGTGATATTCTCGTTAAATCGCATGCAAGCATCGTGAAACCTTAAAGAACAATGTCATTTAGCGAGATAC